>NW_010181258.1:0-6655 GCF_000695765.1 Mesitornis unicolor
CAGGCATCGGGGTTCTGCCCTTAACGCTGGGCCACCTCGGGGCCAGCCGCCTTTCCCCAGCTTTTACCCTCCACCCCTAAAAAGAAAGCAGAGGTTTGGGTTTAAACTGCGACGGGAGACCAGGGCTTCAGTTTTGGTTTGGTTTTGGGTCCTCTCGAAGGACTTGCCAGGGCGGCTGCAGGGCTGACAGACGAGTTGGGTCTGTCAGCAAAACCTGAGGTGTTGTCTGTGCAGATGTTCAAAAGGCAGCTCTGCCATTTTAATAATGTTCTTCATTGGCGTCATAGGAGACAAAGTGCTGTATTAATTTAAAATACTAATATTGACTGTTTTTTCTAGTGGTGTACTGCAGAAGCCATAGTCACCTTTGTTAGGAGATCAACCAGGAAAATACTGGACTCTTCGATCGTTTGCCTTTCAGCTGGAGACCTGTGCTAGAGGCAGCTCCCTCCCAGCACAGCCCCACTGCGCAGGAGCTGATGCTTCACAGTCTGCGCTCACATGAAAAGTCTCAGTAATGTTTACTCGTTGCATGGCCAAGCCCTAGCGTGCATTCCTAAGTGCTAAGGAAAAAATTGTGACCCAAGAGAAGTAGTGTTTTTTACCTTAACACTTGAAAAATTACAAAGTCACATTGTCTGGGACATGAAAAAAACTGCTGCAGTGAGGAATGTGCAGTGAGGAATGAGGGAATACACTGAACTGGAAAATCCTGTAGTTGACAAGGGCTGGTCTAGCCAACTTAGTAATTGCTTTTTTCCTTCCTTCTCTAATGAGAACTGGAGCATTCACAGGCGTAGGTATTAACAACGCATAACCTCAACACAATGTCTTTATGAAGTCAAGACACTAAAATAAGGGGTTTGGGTGGCTGTCCATGCTCTGCTTTGCAAAATTACCCTTGTCTGAGTACCTAAAAGTTTTCAAAACACCAGAAGAAAAAGCTGAACATGTCTGTGTTAACTTCTTCCAAAACTGTGGTAGGGCTCTGCCCTTCTGTGTCCTCAGATGGTTGTACTCGGTGCTAGCACTGGACCTGTCACCTCCCAAACTCCAGTCAGCCCAGGATGCAGCAGAAACGAGACCAAACAGCACGACTGACAGAGGGCTTGCACACAGAAGCCTTTGCTCAGTCACCATAAAGGAGCACAGCTTAATGATCCAATTTTCCACAAGCTTCAGATTTTAATGTTATTTAAAAAATAATAGGCCTTTCTATTGTAAAGCTTTTAGTTTAAAGCTATTGATTTGTGCAAGGATTCCTGAACTCAGTAATTCTCTTTAGAAAGAGCAAGTAAGCATGTCTAGCCAAAGTAAGGCCATGAACATACATGTGGTTATTACTCATAAGCGCTTTGTGTTCTGGTCTGGCTTGCAAAGTTTATAGAGACCCTTCTGCACAGGGAGCCTCTGATCCACCAAGTTTCTCTCCTAAGCAGTTTCCTCCTTAGACACTTAACAGGTCCCTGCATGACAAGAGCTTGTAGCTCTTGTTTCATGCAGCTTTTTAACTGTGCCACTATCACCTAATTCTTTTTTTTATATATCTGAGGTAAACACACTGCTCCAAACCATGGATTTCTGCAGAGAGCACAGGAGAACAACAGCTTCACCAGTCTCCAGCCACGCCACAGTTCTGCCTGGCTCAGCCTGCTCACCACTGCGTCACCGTTCACAAACACTTGCCAGGACCCCACTTCTTATCACAAGGAGTCTGAACCAGCTGTCATATAAGGCATAAGAATTCCAGCTTCATTTCTAGGGCCTACTTGTCCTCTCACGCCGTACATGGAAAAAAATCATGAGTCACTTCTTTTCCATTCTTTGAGGGCTTGGTTCAATGCTGACTGAGGCCAGGGGCGATGGTGCAGGATCTGTTGAGTCCTACTGCCTGTCTTCAGTGCTGCTTCTGCAAAAAGAATAGGACTGCAAGCAGCAGAGGGAGACATATATTCACAACTGTAGACAGCAACAGATATTTATAGGAGATGGAGTGGAAATCTCTGTTCATATTTTAAAAGTAATTATATCATGAAAGTATTACAGGAAATCACCAAAGTTCTCACTTCAGTTTCCAAGCAAACAACAGAAACTGAACCCCCCCTCTGTTTCATTTTATCATCTGTCAGCATTTAATTCTGAAAATGTGTTACTTCACAAAAGCACAGGTTTGTTAATGGGCAAGTCAGGTATGTGGCGTTACCGCTGTCTTGTCAGGCATGTCTCTTTAAAAGCACCTCAGCTTTCTGCTTCATTTCTCTGGAATTTTAAAAGCCTGCATTTGACGTTGGGTGGCTAAGAATTCTGAATTCAGTGATTGTTTATCTCATTATTAACAGAGGCGTTTGATTCCAAACTTTAAGCGATCGGCAACAGAGGAGTGAAGGATGCCACTATGGTGACATCTCATTAAAACTTTCAAAAGACCTTCTCAGAGTTTAGATAATGTGGCAGCTTGGTTTGTCCATGCGGATGGACAAATGCCAGCACCCCAAACTGCTTACAAAGAAAACCCCTCATAAGAATTCTCGAGCAGCAAAATATGCTGACATGGAGGGACACTAAGGTGAACAGTAACACAGGCGGTTTTATTTGAAGCTTTTTACAAGGCATTGCTTCAAAAAATATTCATACATACATACATAAAAGCAAAGGAATGTCTTAACTAGTAGGTTATATTGCATAAAGTCAGACAAAAGTTAAATAATGCAAAAATCAAGATTGCCTGCAAAACCTCACAATGCCTCATGTGTACACCTTATAATACTGATGACAGCCAGCCCCCAAAGCCTTTGGGTTCTCTTCTTGCAATTTTATCCCATTCACTAAACAAAGGAACAAATAAACTTTAATTCCTGCAGAAACACATACCCAGACACAGGTACTGGGAGCATTACTGGGTCCCAAAACAGCAGCAGTGCCAGTGCATCTCTCTCTCTCTCTCTCTCCAATTACCCTTACCCTGTAGCCCCATCTCAGGGCTTTTATCTGTGACCCTGTTTCCTAAATTTTTCCCCATCACATAGCTTCTCATTGACCCTAATTTTTCCTCTCATTCTCCCTGCTCTTCAGAGCCCTTTCTAGCAGTTCAGCTAGTTCTAGTTTCTCAATTTCATATTTATTTTCACTCTCTTCAGGAAACCACTTCTTCAGTATCTCTAATACATATCTGACATGATTACTTATATCGTTACCAATTTCGTAACACTGGAGAGTGCTGACTCCAAACAGATAAACAGCTGCTGTGATTTACAACCTACCTAAAGGAAAGCCACACCAATCTCTGTATTGAGAAGCTAGAGAGCTGGGCAGTGATGTAAGGAAAGTGATGAATCAGGGTTTGTTTGGTGAACAAAAGAACCACAGTTCTCTCCCAAGATCCCTTGCCAGTGGGGCATAATCTAAAATACAAAGAATTGAAGTAAATAAACTAAAAATAATTGGGCTGAATAGTGGCAGAAGAATAACAGTTGCATTCAGAAAGTGGAGAATCATATGGTACTGGTACAAGCCTCTAGTATTTACAGCATCTCACAGTGCCAACATAATTAAATAATTCTGAAAAAAACCTCCTGTAAGGAAACCATATAAATATTATCCTATCCTCCACATAACTGATAAGGAAGATGAGACAGAGACTTACTGTATTAGTGATAACTTGAAAATGTGTTTCATTTCAAACTTGAGACATTTCCACATCTCCAGCTGAGCTGCCAGCTACTAAAGCACACCACAGTATTGAACACTGGAAATTCAGCTCTGGGTGTTCTGCCCAGAGCCACGCAGTGACTCAGAATCAGAGCCTGCATTCAAACGCTGCATTTCTAGGGCACAGTGACGGCAGCGTCCAGCAAACCACGCTGCCTGCTGTACTGCATCGAAGTGGCCATGAACAGCGCAGAAGGCTCGCACACGCATCTGCGTTAGGCTGAACCACCACGATGGTGCAGACTGAAGAGTCTGGCATCCGCAGGCATCGTTGCTTTTACCACCTGCGTAGAACAAATTATAAAACAGAAAAGGGACTGGGAAAAAGTAATAAATGAGAAGGTATTGTAGGAAATAGTAAAAAGAGTTGAGAAGGGAAAACAAAAAGCATGAAATAAAATACACTGGTATCAAGCTGTATTGTAAGCCGCCTTCTATTCCCAGTAGACAATATGAGCTCTGTTCTGGACTTTTTCCTAACATGGGTGCAATTTAGAAGTGGAGTAGAGACAGGCACATGTTCAAATGAGTTTTCTGAACCAAAAAGCAATTTAGAAAAAAAAAAAAGTTGCAAAACCTTGAAATCTGGGCTGTTGGCCCATTCATAGTCTGCATCATCTTCATTCATACTGGCTCTCCACCACTGAAGTCACAAAATATAACAAATGTTTAGCCTCTCTCAGCCCTCCAATGTCATCATCTTTGCTTTCTGACTCCTTAGATCACATAGAGATGTGATCTAAACTTTATCTTAATTCTCAAAGCAACCTTTTGAGCTTTCCAGAGTTTTCAGCCTTAAATTATGATTTAAAGGATTCTTACCTAGCATTCCCCAGAGTTGCTAGTGGGAATTTTGCTCTCATATGCAGTATGAACAGCAATTTAGGAGATGAGCTCCTAGGCTTCAGTATTTATGCACAGGAGCGTCTTGCTCTAAACACTCAGAAACGCTTGCTGTAAACACGAGTTACTGGAAGGGAGCCAGCAGGCACCAATTTGACGTGCAGCCACTTTTTTATTTCACCCTGGAGCATCCTCGGACATAGTATGCATCAGAGTGAAAGGGAAGATGCATTTGCTTTAAAATGTCCTCACTGCTTTCCCTTCCTCATTGCTCTGCTTGTTTACCACAGTGCAAACCCAGCAAGTACTACACAAAACAAACTCCTCAGTACAAAGAAAAGACTATGCTGTTTGGGCTCTGAATTGTAATAATATGGTCTTAGTCAAATTACTTTACCACTTTGCACTTGTTAATGTTAGGATTGAGCACCACCATGTGTTTTCACAGCTAAGTAAAAGGACGTATTTCTCTGTGCCACGTGAATGTTGTCAGGATCAAAGCGTTTTTCAACAGCAGCTAGCACTAGGACGTCCAAATCATAGCTCAGGATAGCAAAACACCAGAATCATAGCAGAAATGAAATATGCATACTTACAAATACTTACTCATACTCCTCCTCAAACGGGAAACAAAAAACCCAAACAAACCCCAAACCAAACTGCCTCCTCTTCAAAAGAACTTTTTAAAAGCCAACCAAAAAAGGTTACAAATAGAAAGGCAACCACAGTATGTAATTTTCATAGCTTGAATTTTTAAACAGGCCTGGAGGGTGCATAGTTTTATGACAGGGTGTGACTGTAGTTACTAGCTTGAGCTTTGGAAGCTTTCCAGCACTACTATAATGCGCTGCCTCCACGCAGAGGACAACTGTGTCATTAAAGGCAAAGGAAAACCCTTCATGACAGGGATCCATACATAACAGACGGGTTTATGTGCAGTCAGAAGCTGAACCCAACATGAACAGTCACTACAATAGTCTCCCATTTGTACCACTCTTTTGGAAACCAAAGTGCTTTTGTGCTAAAACCTGAATATAGGATGGAACTCAAAATACATGTCCACTCAGGAAAGAAGTCAGGCTTCTATGAAGTTGTGGGTTTTTTTTTCATATTGCATCTCTTTACTGAGATTTACTTACATTGGGAATGGCTCTTAGAAGTCACAGCAGCCATTCTGAAGAAACTTGTACTTGGTGCACAGCTGCTTACCTCTGCTCTTTTGTTCCCTCTTCATCACCAAAAGAGAGAGAAAAATTATCTAATCTCTCTTCAGAGAAAGCCCTAAGATGAGGGAAGATTGAAACTTTCACTTCCTCCCTCAAATTTAAGAGCACCTCTACTGATGTCAAGGGAACTGAAGTCAGCATCACGTCCACTTGATTTCACATATGCAAGAAGCCAGACTTTACCAGTTTTCTTCCTTTAAACTATTTCTCCAAAGCAGAATACCTGATTGCAAAAGACCATCTTTGTGCAAAACACATTTTTTCTTCTACACATTTTGTCCATGCACAAAACCGCTGCAGCTGAAGCCAATTCCCAAGAATCCCAACAGTGCCTGAGAAAGGACCCTTGACTCAACAGACACAAAAAGTCAGTGTTAGTGCTTCAGTAATAAGCTAGCAAGTTTTGAGTCACGATCCCTGGGTACAGAGCAATGCCCCTTTAGGGTTTACAATGAAAAAGAGACACCGGTGTCAATAGCAGCCCATGGAAGCTGCTCCCAGTGGCCTCGCCGGGATCCAAGCTGGGCTGTGCTGGGGCTCCCGCGTCGCTCAGCCTCGCAGCCGGCAAAGAGGGGAGCGCGGGGGCCTCACTAAACCGACATTTTCTGCGCGAACCCGACAGGAGCGGCCCGAGGGGCGCCTCTCCGGAGGGCAGGCGAGGAAAGCCGCTCCCGTTTACAGGTGAAAACTCTCTCGCCTCACAGCCGGACCGGTACGGGAACAGGCGGGATCACCGCGCCGTCCCCAGCACCGTTCGGACCGATCAACAGCCGCATGGGCGGCTCCCGCGGTGTCCCACATCGCCCCAGCCCTCCTCGGGGGTCCCCGTTCCGGCCGAAAGCCCGAGCCAAGTCGGCGCTGCCGTGGCGACACCACCG
>NW_010181259.1:0-567 GCF_000695765.1 Mesitornis unicolor
TAACATGCCCTTAATAAAAACAAATACTCTACAACATAACGAGTATAAAGTTTTTAGTGATTTCTTCCGATGATATCTTTTAGTGAAATGTTTAGTTCAAATGAGAAATAGTGAAGTAGAGAGTGCACATCCTCTATGTGAGCAGCAGAGAAAAGCTGGTTACCTTTTTCCAGCAGGTTAAGGAATAACAATTAGGGTGCCAGTGACTTCTGAAAGTTGTACTGAAACCAAGACAGGTCTGCCAAGAGCCAGGTGAGAGCAGTAGACAAACTTCATACTGCATTTGAGTCTACCCCCAATAGACAAAGCTTAAATGCATACTTGGAAGAAACCTTAATAGTCTGTTTTAAATATTATCAAGATGTTCTTTGTGGTTTGGTTTGGTTTGGTTTGGTTTGGTTTTGGTTTTGGTTTTGGTTTGGTTTGGGTTTGGTTTGGTTTGGTTTGGTTTTGTTTTTGTTTTGGTTTGGTTTGGTTTTGGTTTGGTTTGGGTTTGGTTTTGGTTTGGTTTGGTTGTGGGGTTTTTTTTAAAATAGTCGATCTACACCTTTCTTCTCTTAATTTTTT
>NW_010181259.1:843-5233 GCF_000695765.1 Mesitornis unicolor
GAAAGAGGAAAACTGTCTGAGCTGAAACACAATGATACCTGAAGTTTCCATTGCCAGGTCTGAACAGAGTGGTTTTTTCCTTAAATTCTTGACTTTTTAAAGGATTTTGGTGCTGTTCGCAGAACCAAAGTACCTTCCTTCTAAGCTTACATCAAAAAATGTGCTACCTCTGGTTTCTGTCACAAAGTTCAAGGCTTCCTCTCCATTGGTAATACTAAATCAAGTGTTTGGAAGAATTGGTGAACTGATTCTCCCTGCAGTCACTTGTGTCTTTCTCTAGGTCTCTGTCAATATTTTCCACACAAAAACCAGCCCTTCCTTGATGGCACTGTTAATTCCTCCCAATTTTTCTCTGCCCAGTGGAATTGCCCAATCACTAAATCCTTCAAACACCCACCAACTATTTGAATAGCTGTCCTTTTCTTGCCTTCCTACAGCAGCTTTGCCATGTGACAACATTTGCCACCCCAAAACGTATGTGATGAGCTACAGTAACCATGCACAGGCAGCATTTGCCCCTTCCCTTCCAAATTCAAACATTTGCTCCCTGATCATCCAAATATTGATTTAAACAGTCTTTGATGTCATTTGGGGAAACTAATTTTAATGTTTTAAATGTGGACTCGGTCCACAACAAGGAATACTCAGAGGATTGAGACAAGCAGGGACCCTTTGCACTCTGATAGCTAATGTCATATTCCCTGCAGCATTTACTAAAATCATTTAGACACAAAGTTAACACTGTGGGTAAGGAATATTTTTAAATGTTTTGAAAAGACCCTGTTATCAGTTTGATCTTAACAGATGATTTCTACAATCTAAATTCCATCTTCACCGATAGAAATAGCTCCTGTTCTGTGAGAGAGTGTTTATAGTGAACCACATCTGAATTTGTCTTGGGTTTGGTCACAGGCTCCTAACAGGTTTGAGCTCTCATTGAAAAATTATTTCTTCTTGTGGCTTGTTATTTTCCAGGTCCAGATTTCAATTAGCATGAAGAAGCTCTCATTCTCACGTAAATGTTCCCAGCTACAGATTGGTACATTTAACCAAGACTTCCCAGCTTCTACGTGTATAAACACCAAAATTTCATTGCTATTTTTCCCCCATTGACATGAAAGGCATTCATAAACATCCTCAAGAGCTCCCAGTGTTGACTGAAATACTTCTAAAGGGTCTTTTACACCTTAAGCACCCGCCACTTTCCTGTGGTTAAATGCACAATGTGTGTGAGATATTAACCAAAGAAATTCTCTAATTGCAAAGATTATTTTTCAGGGCTTGTTAATTCCTTTATTTTCGTTTTCCTCTTGTGCCAACAAAGCCTTGCTTAACTAGTTCAGTATCTTTCATTACAAGTGATGAGGAATGTTAGATTATAATTAAAGGTAGGTGCTCTGCTCAGTTAACCAGAGGTGCCTGGAAGCTGGGTGTGAACTAACAAGTGATATTTTAAATATAATTGAATCACTAATCCTTTATGGGCTTGAATAATTGGCATATAGCTTCAGAGAAAATAATTTCACAAAATGCCAATATTATTTGTTCTGGATTTGTGAGAAGAGCAAACCACACAAATGTTAAGGTAAGGGGAAATTAATCTTGAAACAAAGTTTTTAATAAAAGTTGTTTAAAATTAAGCCTCACTGGTGCTAGTGAGCAATACGAAGATTAAATTTAACTTTGGAAGCATTCACTAAGGCTGCAAGCTTAAAACAAAGTTATATTGGTTAACAGCTAAAAGCAATGGAAATGAGTTTTCAATTCATTTCTAGTATGCAATTCAGTAGCCATGCCAAGCAAAACTGTGAACACTTCTTTCTGCAGTTTTCTATTTCGTTCTGAAACGACAGTTTATGAAACAGTCAAAGTAAGAGCACAGCCACATGTTCACCCCTCTAAAACCCCGAAATTCAAGCTGAAGCTTCACAAGCCTTTAGAACTAAACCGTTTGTTTGATGATCAAACCATAATTTCATCATTCCGTTTGTATGGATCAGCTGCTTTTAAATATACCAAGTACATCTGCATAAGTGTTTACTGGTGGGATTTTAGAGTTAAAAGAGGAAAGGCTGTTTTCAACATTTAGCAGAGAAACAAACAGGTCTGCTCACCCTGCCAGAGCCTGCACTCACACCTCAGCAAACACACAACTACCTGCAGGGTTAGCACAGATTTTACAGGCACCGTAAGAGAGAGCAAACCTTTATCATTATTTATTTTCTTATTAAATTCTTAACTCAGGAGTGAGATGTGACCCTTAGATAAATTTCCCATAAGACCCTGCTGATTCCTCCCGTTTTGTCAGGGCTAACAGAATCACATTAATTGGCGACTCTGCTGGAGGGGGGAGAGAGGTGGGCTTTTTCTTCAGTTGCTTTTCTTCAATGTCAAACAGATTAGTGTGCTAAAATGTCTGGGAGCAAACATGCTGCAGATTTCAAACAAATGAAATTCCAAAATTGTTTGTTAGGATGGATTCAATGAATGAAGGAAACAACTGTCCTTTTTTCATGCTCTCTGAACTGTAGGTTATATACTTTATTTTGTTTTAGGGTTGTTGGTTTTCTTTACTATTTGGAAAAAAACTAAGAAACAGATTTAGAAAGAAGGAAAGAACTCAGTCCCAGGTTTTGCTTTTGATTAAGTTTTGTGGATTGTCTTTATTTAAAAAAAAAAACACCTGAATTTTCTTCTAGACACTGAAACAAAGAGTGAAGTCCTGAAATACTTCAAGTGTAAGTTCTGTTGCTGTAGTGCCTTCCTAAAAAAATACTTCAAATCTTTCTCAGCACAACTCTCTCCTCTCCCTGTCTATCTGAAAGCACATTTTAATTCTTTGGTACAGCAAAATGTTCCTTTTCCTTTTGTTCCAAAAGAGTTTAAAGTACAAATCCACTGAATTTTGGAGATGAGCACATCCTAGGTATTTTAGGAAGGCATTTTCTTTTGTAAATATTTTGTTTTAAAATATACATACAAAAAAGCTTGTGAAAGGATGAACTTCCTGAAATTAGCTAATCCTAAAAAAGATTCTTTCTATTTAAAATGTTGTTTGTTACTAAGAAACCTGGCATTCTCTAAAAGGTAAATGTTCTGGAAATCTCCCTATTGCATTTTCTGAATAAGCTAGAAATAAGTGTTGCATATGAGTATGAATTACTACAAAATGTTTGGGCAGTTTGTTCTAAATAACAAACATGAAACGAAATTATAAAGTTATTTAACTGTGAATTAAATAAACTTTTACATTAAGCTATCTATGAAGACATGCTCTTTAATTTTAATAGTGAGCATCAGATAGAAAAAAAATCATTTCAAATACTCTTTGTGAGGTTTTTTCCCCCATGTACAGCTCCATTTAAATTATCTCATTCAAAGTAGTGCACTTTTGAACCAGTAAACTCATTCTTAAGTTAGTGTTACACTGATAAACTAATTTCAAACAAATGTAACTCAGTGCCAACACACAATTTCAACAAGAAGCAGAATTACAACAGCAAATATCAAACAAACTATTTGACTGTTTGAGCCTGTGTGAAATCTGAGAAAGGTGGATTTCTCAAACAGTTATTATAGGAACTTTGGGTTGTTTGTTGGCTTGGAGCTTTTCTCTGCTTGACGCAGTGACATTACATTTTACTGATAGAACACTTTCAGACTGAGCTTTGGTTTTTAATTTTAGATTGAAATGAAGCTTCGAGGCACAGCTATGAATTTTCTTTTAAATGATGACTAAGAATTACTTACTTTCTAAGGAGAGAACATAGCTATTTGCTTTTATACCCATGCCAAACCTCTGCAGTATTTCTTTGAGCTAACCTTTATCCCCTTTCTGGACTTGTATTGGTCTCTGCTAGAAAGCAAGTCAGCTGTAATTACTTACAGGTGAGTTATTCCATACTAATGAAATAGCTCTATGAAAACGATGTTATTGAATTGAAATGTAGATGGCAGAAACACATTGATTTATTTTGCATGGATTTTTAAACGCTTAACAATCATTCCCTCTCCCCTCAGTGCTAAAGAAATTAGGATCCAGCAGAGAGAGAAGTGAACATGAAGTTCACTTGTAAGTTAGACTGCTATCATTTTTGCACAGTTTGGGGACAGAATGAAAAAATAAACTTTGTTTAAGAGTTTCCTAGTAAAGCGTCTCATTTTTTGATTTCCAAAAGCCCGGTGCTGGACACAGCAAGGCACAGCACCCTTGCACTCTTACCTTCCTCTTGACACTAACTGAAAGATGAATTTGTTTACTCTGATGTGCTTTTTTTAAAAGTGTGGGTAACTCCACCCATAACTCTGCAACTTCCCACTCACCCAGTCCTTTTTAACCTTTTAAGCACTGCTCCTGACCCTCCAGCCTCCCTGCC
This sequence comes from Mesitornis unicolor, assembly GCF_000695765.1. Lineage (NCBI taxonomy): Eukaryota > Metazoa > Chordata > Aves > Mesitornithiformes > Mesitornithidae > Mesitornis > Mesitornis unicolor. The sequence goes on from NW_010181259.1 coordinate 5,220, forward strand.
ACTGCAGCAGGCAT
>NW_010181259.1:5264-5729 GCF_000695765.1 Mesitornis unicolor
CACATCCATTTTTATTGACCAGAACCAGGCTGAAACCTCCAGCTCCCAACTGCAGCTCACTCCAAAAGTGCCCCCAGCAGCTGTTAAAATAGGGGCTCTTTCCACACCAGCCTGAAGCTGCCTTGGCCCTGGGTTGGCAAAGAGGAGCCAACTGCCCCTTGCGCTTGTCTGCAGAAAGGGGGTTGCTCTTATGGGGCTCTTCCCCACCCCCCCCTCCCTCCAGATATACATATATATATATATTATTATTTTTTGGCAGGGGAGGGACAGGATTTTGTTTTGTTTTTACAGCAGCCATCCAGAGCCCTGCGTATTGATTTTCGGGCACATGAAAGGGATTTTTTACAGGCCTTCTCTGTGGAAGGGAGCAGCAGTAAAAGGTGATACCACCCACTCCGAAGGAATGCTGTGCATGCATTAGGAGCAAGCTCCCGGCCAGGGGGTTAGAATTCAAAGCAAGGCAAA
>NW_010181260.1:0-527 GCF_000695765.1 Mesitornis unicolor
GTAAGTGTGCATGGCGAGTTGAGGTTGCCATAACCTTTCAATCAATCAAATAATGGTGCCAGTTGTTCTGTAGTGAAGCCGAGATAAGGGCGAAGCCAATTAGTGGTGCCTAAAAGTTTCTGTAAATCGTGTAGAGTTTTTATATCCACTTGAAGTTGAATAGTTTGCGGTTCAATCGTTTGTTGCAATATTTTCCATCCGAGATATTTCCCAGGAGGACATTTTTGTACTTTTTTAGGTGCAATTTCAAGTCCATATTCTGCTAATGATTGTGGAGCACATTGTTCCACTTCTGCAAGCATTACCTCTGAGGCCCCCGCAAAGAGAAAGTCATATAACGATAACACAGTATTTGTGGAAACTTCAATCTGATTGGAGACAATGCTTTAGCAACATACCACTGACAAATAGTAGGACTATTTTTCATGCCTTTGGGCAAAACAGCCCAGTGAAATCTGGAATATGAAACAGTGCTGTAGTCCTTAGAAAATGGCAGATTTTTTCCAGAGAAATACCAAAAGTCACAG
>NW_010181261.1:0-3370 GCF_000695765.1 Mesitornis unicolor
CCGTTGGGTCTGTACCGAGGCTGTGGGGATCTCGTCGCTCTCTGTTTAACGCTGCTTTTCTCCTGGCTGGTTGTTGCACCGCGCCTTGAAGATAAATGCAAATTCTACTCTTAAAAAGCGTGAGCCAGACGGCCCTGACGAGCCGGGAGGCTCGGGCTGCGCCTCGGCTGCTACGGCAGCAATTATCTGATTTCCTTTCTCTTTCTTGTTGTCCCTTTCTTTCATTCGCAGACCCCGAAAGGACGACACCGGCGCTGCAGCCGGGCTCGGTTCTGCGCTGGGCTGTCAGCGGATTTGACAACTCCAGACCCCGCTTGCCCTCGCAGCTGGGATTTCGCCGTCCCAAAGCCGCTCTCCGCCGTTTCCCGCGCGGATTCGAGGCGCCGCCTGCGTCCCAACCGCGCCGCTCGAGGGCGAGGGCTCCGCTTCCCCCCTCCTGTGTTGGAGAATTAGAGCAAACGCGCCAAGATGTCTAAAAAGCAAAACACGAGAGGTAAGACGGTGCGAACGTGATGTAATCAAATGCCAATGGGCAGCGCTATTGATTCCAGAGTTATCAATTAGGAAAGGGGTTAATTGCTTTCGCTGTGCCCCTTTCCAGGCTGCTGCTGTCACTGACAGCTTGTTGTCACCGTCTCGGTGACACCGCGTAGCCCGTTGGGTTTGGTGACATTTTTCGTGGCGTCTCAGTTGTCCATCCGGACAGTTCTGCTGTCCCGGGGTCTGCGTGTGGAGATGCTGCATCGCTTTCAGTCACGCAGCAGGGGAAAGAGCAGCGGTCGGCAGCTGAAGAGGTGGAGCCAAACTGGTTTGTTTTACTGGGCTCCCGGTTGGGTCACTGGGTACGGCCACGGTGAACCTGGGTGGTGTCTGGGTCTCCATGGTGTAAACTCTACCCAAAAACGGAGTCGTGTTCCCGAGCAGCCCCTGTGCACCCCCCGAGTGCCCCGTGGGTGCCGGGTTTTGGGGACAGGCTCTGTCCTGGGCCGTTTGCTGAGGCAAACCAGGACCCAGCGAAGGCAGAGGCCATCGAGCCGGGGTGGGAGAGCTCAGCTCAGGTCCTGACCCCAGCCCTGGTCAGACCTTTCCTTGGTTTGCGAGCAGCGTTTTTGCCTCGCCCCAGCCACGCTGGCTGCCCCTCCTGCCCTGCTCGCATGGCGAGTGGCAAAGCTTAGGCAGCTCATTTCGGTGGGGGACCTCGTTTGTCGCGTGCGAAACGCTAATTCCAGTGTGTGCGGTGGGGGAGGAGAGGGGCCGAGGGTTACGGTTCTCTTTATTTGAACTGACTGCTCATTAATAATTTAAAGCGAATGGGTTTGACAATTCGTGTCCTCTACCTCCAGAGAAGAGCTTTTGTTCTGGGTAGGGTGTTTTTTTTGCTGGCAGCTTGGGCGTAGAAACGGCGTCGACCTGAGGAGCCCGGCCGTCCTTTGACAGCCAGAGCCGTGTGCGCTGCAGAGCAGATGTGGACGTGGTCGTAGAGGGTAATTTTGGGTGGTTTTTAAAACGCTGCGTTTGTGTCTGTGCTCTTGGAAGCCTCAGTGGAAGTTGTTAAGGAATTGACTTCTCTCTGCTGGAAGTGGAGCCCGGCAGTCGCCGGTGCTGAGCACACGTGGAGAGAAAAGCACACCCCAAAGGCAGAGGGGAGCGAGGGGTCTGGACAGGGGCACGGCAGGGAAACCCAGAGACACCGGGGTAATGTGGGAGGCTGCTGCTGCTGCGGGGGAACTGGGGGCCTGGCAGGGCCCCAGCCCCCGGGGACCGCGTAAAAACCGTGTGGCAGAGCCCCGGGGAAGTGCAGGCACCTCCTGGGTTCCCAAGGAGAAGGAAAGGGAGCTCGGACATGAGCATTTGGGACTGCAGATGCAGTGGGCTCTGGTTCCACAGCAGCAGGGCCGTGCAGTGCGCCCTGCATTGAACAGCCCCATCCCATCCCATCCCATCCCTGGGCGTGGGGAAGGGCAGAGCTAAAGGAGAGACCCTTTTGGCTGTGCCCTGTTCTTTTTTGGGCTGTGGTTGTATTTTCAGTGATGACTTGGCTCTGCAGCGTTAATGTGGTCAGGAAATGCTCTCCAGCCCCCCGTGAAGGGGTGCACCCTGGGCAGGTGAGGAGGGGCTTTTCGGGTTCTCTTTCTTTCTGAAACCAAAACACAGCCTTTGCAGCGTGATAGGAAGGAGCCAGAGCCATTTTCAATAATGCAGCAGGTCTGAAACTGAGCGAGGAGCCCACCCGTTCCTCCTCCTCCGTGCCACACAGCGCAGCAACCACCCGAGCTATTCAGAACAATTTGAGCCTTGAGAAAAGACGTGTGCGAGGTTTGGGCACGGGATCCTGTTCCGCTCCTGGACGCTGCTGGCTGTGAATAACTTCACTGAGAAGCTGCGCGCTGAGGAGGAAGCGGCTCCATCTGTAAAGCAGTCAGGTCGCCATCCCCATTCGAAATCCGAGCGCGTGCGTCCACTCGCGGGCCCGTGCTGGGCTGCGCCGGACGGCTCGCCTCGGCCGCGGTGTGTTCGGTAAGGGGTGATTTAGGGGAGTGAAGGGAAGGCGGTCTCGGCAGTGCCGGTCTCTGAACAAACACGTCCCGAGCCCAGGGCTGCGGGTTTGCTGCTGCCTGAAGTGATCCTGGATTCTCAGCGCCTCTGTTTTCCCCCAGCACGGAGCCTGCGCCCGCCCTCTCACCCCACACTCGATGAATTGATTGCAGGGAAAGCAGCCACCAGGCAGGGAACGGCTGCTGACCCCGGCATACAAAGCAGTCACATAAATCTTCTTTCCATCGGACATCAGGAGGGCTTTAGGCTGCCAGGCTCCTGAATAACGCAGCGCTGGGGCTGCTGCTCATCCGGGTACGTCCAGGAGCCGCCGCGGTGATGGAAAACCATCCCATGTGGATTTGGTAACGGCCAAAGGTCTTTGGGACCTTCCAGAGCCTTTACAGAAACCCCAAATGTGAGGAAAACGCTGTTTTAAGCTCACACTTGAACAACACACGGGAAGATGTGGCCGTGCAGAGGCCGGGCTTTGCTGGTTGGGGTCAGGGCAGGTTGTGGGCTCGGTGCCCAGTGAGTCTGGGGAGTCAGCAGATGGGGCCGTGTTGGACGCGCAATGGGGCTGCGTTGAGCACGCAGTGGGGTTGTGCTGAGCACACAACAGGGCTGCGTTGAACGACGACGCTGAACGCGAGTCCCGTGAGCCCAGAAACCCCGTCCCGCGCTGTGCAGGAGCCAGGGCGCGGCGCAGGCGGTGTCGGGAATCGAGGGAGCTCCGCTGAGTGTGGCGCTGGAAAGGCACAGGTTTGATTTGGTTTCCCGTCCTTTATGTGGAGAGGGGTGGGCGGGGAAGCAGCTGAAGCGCGGTCGGGGCTGG
>NW_010181261.1:3401-7274 GCF_000695765.1 Mesitornis unicolor
GCTCCGCTTCGCCGCGGGTGCCCAAAGCCGCCCAGGACCAGCAGGACGGGGGCTGCGTCCGTCCCTTTGGGGCACAAACACCCGCTTTTGGTGTCGGGCAGAAATACCCGGTTTTAGCAGCTTGGGGCATGTTTTAGTTGATTTGAAGGAATTCAAGTTTGATTCCTTATTTAATTCCTTCTTCTCTCCGTTCTTCCAAGCCCTCGCCTGACTCTGGCCTCGCACTGGGAAGGCGCAGGGGCTGCTCCCTCGTCAGACCTCAGGATGGACCCTGCACACAGCGAGTCCCCCCTTGCCTTATTGTGCCTGAAACACAGTGAGTTTTGCCGTAATCTCGCCCTGCCGAGCCGCTCGCTTTCCCAGACCGAGTCTGGATGGAGAAGGCTGCGTTGCGTGCTTGGCTCCTTGAAATCTTGCAGGAAAGAAGCAAGAGAGCGGCGTTCGTGGTCGTGACAGGACCCCCTGGGGTTGCTGTGGGCTGCGGGGGCGGCCCTGGGCTGTGTGTGGGCACTGCAGTGTTCTCCACAGCAGCTGCTGGGGGCACCAGCCCTGGCTTTGGATACCAGACAGGGATGGAAATGGAGCCAGTACAGCTTAGGAACCCCACGGACCCGCTCGGACGTCTTCATTTTGGGTAGGGAGGGCTCGGGGTGATGTCCTTCTCCTCGGATCACGGGGAAAGCTGCCGTTTCTGTGGGGTGTTTTACTGACGCCAGCGAAGCGTTGTCTGGACGGCAGCAAACCCAGGAATATCGATCCTGCCCCAATTTAGTCCTGACTTCTCTCTGGCTCGTGCAGGAAGAGCTCGGTGCGGGCACCTCTGCTGCCTGTCAGCAAGAGCTGCTGCGAGGGGGAAAGACTGCGGGGGGTGCTGGGGTCGTTGTGAGGGACGGGAGAGGGGGACCCTGCGCAGCTCCCTCTGCTCCCCCCGCAGCAAACCCTGCAGCCACAGGAGCTCCCAGGGATGCGACCTCTTTTTGAGGACACCCTGATTTATTTTCTCTTCCTTTGATATCTGTGGGTGCTTTGGGGCGACAGCAGCAGCCCAGTGGGGTGACCACGTTCTGGTTCTCCGCTCTGCCCTAGGAGGTGCATTAATCCCTGCCCAGTCCCCTCTGCAGCCCGGGGCGCAGGCGGCTCCCGATGAGGATGGTTGTAATTAGAGCAAATTGACGAGGTGCTGTTCCTCTTTACGCCGCATTAGCCCCGGCGATCCCTGGGAGAGGCAGCACCATCACCGCGGGCTCTGCGGATGCGTCAGGGTCTCACTGAACCTCGGTGGTGTTGTGCCCTGACCGCATCTGCTGCCCGGTGCCCCAGCGCTGGGTGTCCTGGCCGGGGCAGGGGTGAGCGTGGGTTTGCAGCGGGGTTTTTCCCGTTTCACGCCGTATTTCACCGTGCAAACGGAGCTGACGCGGGTGCGGCGGGGACACGGTGGCCCCGTCGGGTGTGAGGCTGTTCGGTTCCGTGCGTCCCGGCGAGCAGAGCAGGTATTTGTCAGGTTTGATTCTCACATGTAATTAGCGCAGGAAGGGCTCATTAGCGGGGTCATGGGAGGAGCAGGTGGGCGCTCGGTGGGGTGGGTTCCTCCTGGCGTCGTGAGCGTCTGTTTGGTGTCAGTCCAGTCCACAGCACCCACACACAGGAATGGTTTGGGGTGAGCGGTTTCTTGTCGCCTCGTTTTCCCAGGGGGTGCAGATGTGACCAGACGGGGTTAAGGGTTTGGTCCCTGGGGTCCCTCACCCCCATCACCGGGACGGAGCCGCGGGTGGAGGGTTCGGAGCAGCAGCGATCGCCCCGGGCCTGGCTCCTCTCGGCTGCGACGTTCGGGAACCTCCCTGTCCTGTGGGGCGGCCAATGCCAGAACTGGGGCACCAGCGGCCGCCAGGCTCCAGGCCGGGTGCGCGGGAGCGTTTTGAATTCTGTCCCTTCTTGCACGTACCCCCGCCACCAGAGACCCGAGTGCCAGCAGCCCTTCTAACGATGCCGGGGAGCGCTCAAGGGCAATATCAAATGTGTACGGCGTAGCCTCCGCCACATAATTTTTGCATGCTAAATGTTTGAACGCCGGGAGGACTCGGGCCGCGGCGAAGCGGCCGGGAGCGAGGTGTGAGAGCGGGAGCAAATGGAGATGAGGGAAGGGATGGGACTGAGGGCCAGAGATGCATGGGGGAGCTGAACTTCATCTTCCCTGGCACCTGGGTCCTTGGTGGCTGCTCTGCAAGGAAGGCTTTGAAAAAGGATCGCGAGTTCTCGCTCGGTGATGGGCGTCTGAAAGCCATTTACAAGATTAAGGACTGGAAAGTTGGTAACTGGAACTTGGGGAACTTGAGAAAATCTCGCTCGTGGGGCTGGCGCGGGTAAGGACGGCGTGAGGAGGAATTTAACCATTCATCTGTAGCCTTAATAAGAGGCTGACCTTTCCATCATGCTCACGGTTCTGTCACTGTGTTTAGAGGCATCACGGTTTAAATGCTACATCAATGTCTGGGAGCCACAGAAGTCAATGGTGTGTCTCCAGATCGCGTACGGGTTATTTAGCCGAGGTGAGGGGGAGAACGTGAATCAGCAGCAGGGAGCCTGGGCTGGGCCGGGCAGAAAGGGCAGCGCCTGAGCATGGCCCTGGGGTGCCCAGTCCATGGCCCTGGCCCTGTCCTTGTCCTTGTTCATGGCCCTGGCCCTGGCCCTGTCCTTGTCCCTGTTCCTGGCCCTGCCCCGTCCATGGCCCTGGCCCAGTCCCTGCCCTGTCCATGGCCCTGGGGTGCCCCGTCCCTTGCCCTGCCCTGCCCTGTTCATGGCCCTGTCCTTGCCCCTGCCCAGGCCCATGGGCGGTGGCAGCCACTGAGGAGCTCGGCTGAATCCCTGGCTCCGTGCAGGCTCCAGGCAGCAAATGCGCTCCTAGGAAACTGCCCATGGAGCCCCCTGGAAAGGGGTCAGTGGCGCAGAAAAGGAGCCCTTAAAGCCCCTGGGGTCCTGCCTTCAGCCCCTGCCCGGGGACACGTGTTCTTCCTGAGTCCGACGTGGCCATAATCCCCATTTGAGGCATAGCCTGCAAAACACGTTTGTGAGCAGCTATAGCCCTTCCCGTGAGCAAACCTGAAATTTAACAGCTCGGACCTTTTGGCAGGAAAATGGAGCGTGAATTTTGAGAGCAGGCGCTCGTGAGATCTGCGGGGAAATGGCAGAGCCTGCAGATTTATGTGACCTTTGCTCGCTGGCGGGGAGTGAACCCGTTGGTGCTGCTGCCTCACTGATGGGTCCTCTTTTGGGACGCCAGCGGCATCGCCCTGGAGACCGCGGCTGGAACAGGAGCTGCCGGATCTGCAGCCCATTTATCAGTCTGGTGCCATTTCTATCTCCAGGTGGAGGAAATTGGTACCCACGGCTGCTCGGGCGCTCTCGTTAACTCCTGATTGCTGGGGTCGCTAATGTGGAGTGGGGGCAGCGGCGCTGGTCGGCTGCAGCCATCAGTTCTGCACCAGCACCGCGGGTTTGGGGTGAACCCAATCGGCTGCTGCAGCGCGGTGGGCGCTGGGTTACGTGGCTGGACACGACCTGGGCCCGGAGCAAGGCCGGGCCGTCGTCCGTCCTGCAGCTCACCGCCCTCTGCCCGCCGCGCGGACACCGCACGTCGCTGGGGTTTCAATCGCCAGCTCGGCGCTGACCTCTCGCCCCGCGGCGCTCGTGGTGTCTCCGGCGCCCGCTGTTCAGAAGAGAGCCGCCCTCTCCTTTGTCTCCGCAGATCCGTCCGGGTTCATTTTTGATGTGCAGTCCAATACCGTGATGGCCCAAGGAGGAACCTTTGAAAACATGAAGGAGAAGGTAAATGTGTCCTCCGAGGCTTTAACTCGCCCTGTGCCGTGGAAGAGCTCG
>NW_010181261.1:7421-8044 GCF_000695765.1 Mesitornis unicolor
CCATCGGTCAGGGTTTAGGCTGCCTGCGGAAGGGTCGCTGCACTGCGGGCTCCGCGTGGTTGACGTGTCACCCCCTCCGCTTCCCTGCAGATCAGCGCGGTGCGAGCGATCGTCCCCAACAGGAGCAACAACGAGATCGTCCTGGTGCTGCAGCATTTTGACAACTGCGTGGACAGAACAGTGCAGGCCTTCATGGAAGGTAACCACGGGGCCCGTGGCTCTGTGCCTCGCCCCGGCCCTGTGCACGGAGCCGCTCAGGAGGCAGCAGCAGGCGCAGGGGGTGCGTGCAGCCACTGCACTGGGCAGCAGGAGCTCGGGCGGCTTCTCGCACATCCAAGGCCAGGCTTTACCCACAGAGATAAATAACAGGGGATTCTGTCCTTGGGTTTTAGCTGGGGTTTGCTCAGCGAGGGGTCAGGGCAGAGATAAGCCCTTGATAGCCCTTTAGATAAAGGTTAGAGCTAGTTCCTGCGTGCAGAATGGGGACGTCTTCAGCTTCCGTGGTTGCCGTTTGTACTTTGAAACCTGGCTCCCAAACCTCCTCCTGGGCCCGGCTGCCGCGCTGGACTCGGCGACGCTGTTGCTGGTGCCAGACGCTGTCGCCTTTCGGCCCCCGCTTGCGC
>NW_010181261.1:8120-10301 GCF_000695765.1 Mesitornis unicolor
GTCTCTGGGGAGAGCGGGCACATCTCTGACCTGGACACGGCCTCTGGGCTCAAAGCGGGCTCCAGCTGCGTCCCGAGCACCTGCACCTTTAGTGTGGCGCAGCCAAAGAGGAGAGTTCTCCCTTCTCTTCATGGGAAGAGCTGGTGCTGTGCTGTGAGGGTGTAGTCCCATCAGCAGCGTGTTCCCAAAGCAAAACCAAAACCAACCCTTTTATTACATCAGGAGTTTAAACTCTGCGGGTGTGGGGCAGGCAGAGTGGGGCCGTGACCACTGCTCATCGCTGCCTTTCCTTTTCCAGGCAATGCCAGCGAGGTGCTGAAAGAATGGACCGTGACGGGCAAGAAAAAGGTAACGCTTCGAAATACACTTGGCGTTTCTCTCTTTGTTTTGAGAACTCGCACTCGGGAGCAGCGGGCACTGCTGGGGTTCAGATGGGAAGAGAAACCAAGGGGCGCCCGCGCGCGCTGCTGTCAGCAGAGCTGATGCACGGGGATCATCGCGGGGCCATCGGGCCCTTGCTCTTCAGGGCGAGGATTTGCACGGTGACCTCAGCGCGAGCCGTAAACGTCGCCTTCTCGCCGCGTCTGCGCCCGAGTCACTTGTCAGGCGCATTGTGTCGGATGTGGCAGCTGGGAAAAGAGGCTCGAGACTTGCCGTCCTCGCAGGCGCTTTTGTTCCGCTGACCCCTCTGCGGGACCCCGGGCCCGCGCGCGCAGCCCCGCTCCGAAGTAAATCTTCATCGGGTCCGTTTATTTCGGCGGAGCTCTGTAATTCACAGCTCAGAGTCATGCTGCTCCATTTTTCATCGGTAACCTTTGGAGCTGAGCGGTGGCGTTTAATGCTGAGCTCTGTGGAGATATATTTCTCTGTCACGTAAGCTTTCTGGAGTGTTTGGCCCGGTCTTCGCTCAGACCTCTGCGAAAGGGTTAAATAAAGATTTGCCAAGTTTCAGCACTTGATATTATAATATCTGAATCCACCAGGACAAGAATAAAACCATAATTATTCAGAAGGACTCCTTTGAATACGTAAAAAGCACCAGGACCAAGGGGAGGGGGCAGGAATGTGCCCGTGCTCCCTGCGCTGGGAAACGAGGGCCCTTTTGTCAGAGCAGGGGCTGGGAGCGGCCCCAGGACCCCCCGGCTGCAGCCAAACCTCACCGTGGGCCCGCACCCCATAACCAGTGCTGCTGCCACAGCAGGGGAGGATAACGCGCCTCATTAGTGCACTGTGTCTGTCCTCCTGTCGAATAAATCCCTCCGACTGCTAATGGGATCAACAGCCAGGCTGGCTGGAAAGGCTTTTAATTCGGCTACTTTCAGGAAGCGTAAACTTTAATTTTCCCTGCAGGAATTAAGCTTAACATTTTTTATTTCTTTTCCCCCCCCCCTTTTGTGGTGCTGATTCCTAATCCTTAGAACAAGAAGAAGAAAACCAAACCGAAACCGCAAACTGAATCGAGCCCCGGCCTCCCAGACCCCGGTAAATTGGTGCCCACTGAAGAGGAGCAGTCGGCGAACGCGGAGAGGGCTGGGATTAACGGTTTCCATGTCAACGGCTGTGCCCAGGACACCGAGTCGGTGGACTCGCTCAGCGAGGGCCTGGACGCGCTCTCGATCGATGCCAGGGAGCTGGAGGACGGCGAATCGGCGGCGCCGGGCGCGCCTGGCGGAGCAGGTCAGTCCCTGCGGCGCAGGAGAGGGGCAGCGAGGGTGTGGGAAGAGAGGAGCCGCCTCCCGCGACCGCGTGCGGTCCGGGTCAGCTGTGAGCACCGGTTGGTTTGGGTGGCTCCTCGGGAAAGAGCCGCTCGCCTTTGGTTCTGGTCCTCGGGCTCGTCGTGGTGAAGAGGCGGTCAGCGTCGTGCCGTCCTCCCGCAGGTCAGTCCCTGCGGCGCAGGAGAGGGGCAGCGAGGGTGTGGGAAGAGAGGAGCCGCCTCCCGCGACCGCGTGCGGTCCGGGTCAGCTGTGAGCACCGGTTGGTTTGGGTGGCTCCTCGGGAAAGAGCCGCTCGCCTTTGGTTCTGGTCCTCGGGCTCGTCGTGGTGAAGAGGCGGTCAGCGTCGTGCCGTCCTCCCGGCCTCCCCCTTTAAACCAGTGTGCTTTTCTACAGCGGTGCCTGAACTAGCGAATGGGATAGCAGACTCTGACACAAAATCGCTCACCATGCATCCTTCCCAGAGCCC
>NW_010181262.1:0-29277 GCF_000695765.1 Mesitornis unicolor
CGGAGGAGCCCTCCCCGTTTGGAGGCGGGAGGGTTGGCGGAGTGCCCGGCTCCGTTTTCCCGCCGGTCGCTTTGAGCTTCCCGGGTTTGGAAAAAAGCGGTGGGAATTTTTCACGGGCTTGATACCAGAGAGGCCGCTTGGGCGGATCACGACACGGGATTGTGGGGAGAAAGGCGTTACAAAACAATTGGAGGTAATGGGAGGCTTTTGACAGCTTTAAGGCTGTGAAACAAACCTCTTGAAGAAATGCACTCGAGTGGAACACTTCGTCTCACTTCAGTAAATGCAAGCGTTGCAGCGATGTCTAAAAACATTGCTTTTAAAACTTACAGTATGAATTGCAGTGTCTGGCCAGATTTAATTGCTCATTAGTTACCTGAATTAGAAAGTGTGTAAAGAAACAGTTATGAATGACTTGACATCAGGTCTCGAATGTCGGGATGCATGACACCAATCACTACAGTGCTGTATTTTACATCACTTTAGGAGCTGAGTAGGCAACAGGTTTGTAGGTACTCGCAGATACTTTTCAGTTGCACTCATCTTGCCATAAATAACTCGGTAGTTTTCATTTTAGTTTTGCTTGTTCTACACGAAGCATATGAAAACTATTAATGCTACTGACTTAAAAATCTGGGATTGTTTTTTGTTGTGTCTCCACAGGCTTCTTACCTCCCATAACTCCTCCAGAAAAATTCTTTCTTTCTCAACTGATGTTGGCCCCCCCTAGAGAACTGTTCAAGAAGACTCCTCGGCAGATTGCTTCAATGGACGTGGGGAACATGGCCCAGTCAGTGGATATAAGTGGGCTTCAGCTGGCATTAGCAGGTAAGGAAAAATTGCAGCTGTAATTCAGTTAGGAATGGAAATACGAATTGTAATTTGGCCATGAGTTGCCTGAGAAAGTTTTCTCTAACCTAAATATGAAAAAGGTTGAACTATGCTTTAGGGTCTCCAAACCCATGTTCAAGCACATAGAGAAACTTCAAGCAGCAATTACATCCTGACTGTTTTATCATACTTAACAAGCAGCTTTTTAAGTGTGTCTGTCACTGCCTTAACCATGAGAACGTTTTGCAAATACAGGAAGATTTTAACCTAAAGCTTTGGGGCTTTTTTTTTTTGGTGTATTTTTATCTGTATTCACTCTCTGCAGTATTTCTAGCATTAGAGAACATAGCATAACTTGTCATGCTGTCACGTATCAGTGCTTCAACTGCACCTGGCAAATTGGCTCTTACAATTATATCTTCAGTTTTACAAAATAAAGTCAGGTCTTACAGCATTAGCTCAAGAGTGGGAAGGTGGTCTACTTTTGCTAGATTGAAAAGAAAAGCCATGTGATGCTTATCCTTTGACAGGAGAAAAGGAGCAGGAACGTGATTGTTCTGATCACGTTGACTGATGAGTCACATCTGGAGCTAATCTGAAATATGAAAATATTGTTGGGAACAAGGAGCCAGTTTGGACAGCAAAAAATAGTGGGGTTTTTTCCTAGGTATGTGCAAACGGACCTACTCACTTGAAAACTGACCATTCCACTTCTGTACCTGTGCAATGTGGTTTAGTGCTCTGAGGTCAGGCACTAACTAGGCTTTCTCCGTCCTGCAGTTGTATCTTGGTATCATCAATTTCTGCGTTTGTTTCCTGTAGAATTTGTCGCTGTCTTGTTATGCTGTGGTGTACTTTCCCTTCTTCACAGTGTACAAGTGTCCTCTGGTGTCCTTCTTAGCTACTATTTTCAGACTGCAGGATCTTTTGAAAATGCAAATTGAATACCTTAACATTCCTTCAAGAAGGAAACAAACCCTTCTGATTCTTACTCTGTTCATCCTGTCTGTGTTTCCTAGAATACTTTTGTGAATTCAGATTTTATGGCAATGTGTGATTTCTAGCATAAGGCATATGTGATGCCTTAAAGAAGCATGGAGTTTTAAATTTGTTTTTATTTGTTTTTGTTTGTTTTTCTCCTTGGTACTGTGTTTGCCTTCTGAACAGTTTGTTCTCATTAAAAATAAAACATGTAGAGAACCTCAAAACTGTAGTTGTATGGATGGGTACGCCAGGCCGTGCGTTTTAATTTCTCCTTTTTTAAAACAGAAGAGACTGATGGCTTGAAGTACAGTAGAAAGACATGAATAGGGCTTTGCAAAATTAAGCCCTGTGAGGTGTGCTTGCATAATTACTTACAAAATACAGTGAACATTTGTGATTAATTGCTTATGAGCAGTTGTAGGAGCTATGCAACGCAACAAGCTGCATCTGAAAAAGCCTCATGCTGTCTTTCTCAGGCTCCTTGCTGTAGCTCCCTTGAAAAAATGTCTGCTTTCTAATCACTTTGCTGGAAGATCAGTCTTTTGCTGATGCTTCTTGACAGTCCATCTGTTATGTTTCAGAAGGTCTGTGAAATTTCAGAAGTTTTCAGTATTTTTCTCCTAACAATTCAATATGTAGGATGAAGCTGTGCTGCTGACAGTGCATAAACACTTGTATTATGGTGCTTAGATACAATGTTTAAGGGGCTGCATTTGCACCTTTTCCTCCCACATTTCACAGAACATAACAGCTGTAAGACTTGGTAGCCCTTCATAACTCTGGTCCCTGAAATAAATTCAAGGCTATTTAGAGCAGGCTGACTTTGACTTGCTTTAGAATGTACCTGCAAAATCAACTTAAATAATTCAGAAAGCATTACATTTTTTCAGTTGGTGTATCTATAACAATCGCCTTTTTTTTTTTTTTTGTAAAGGGAGTTAAAAATACTTGGCTTGTTTTCTGAACTTGAGCTCATTGTCACAACTCACTTGCAACTCTATGGTGGTTTTTCTGAGTGTTGTTTTCTTTTGTTTTCTTGTTTGTTTTGGTTTGTTTTTTCCCACCCCAAAAGTAGAGTGTTGAATAGAACATCTTGGGGATGAGTATTAAAACTTGCTTTGTTCTCTTCTTCCTTTCGTCTGCAGAACATTCATTCAAGCCTCAGTCTCTCCCTGTAACTTGATTTTGTTCATCCTGGTGTGTTACCATATAAAAAAAAAAAGAAATTCACTTTCTCCTAGTTGCAGGGATGGGTCTTATGGCAAAACGCTCGTAACTGTTTGTCTGCTAAACCTTGTTTGATTGAAGAGTAATTGACCTGTATTAAAGTTAAGTTTGTAATGCGTTGTGGAGCTTTCCTTTAAGAGTCAAAGAGAGTTTCTTTTTGCTTGTAAAAAGAAAAAAAAATAGCTCCATATGGGAACTTAAGTGATTGTTTTCAGCTGTTAATGTTTTAAAATTTAAATGTCTTATTTCAGGATGCTGTGTTCTTTCCTGTGAAATCCGCATGTTCTAATTCTCACTTCTGCTTACCTGAAACTGTTGATCCAGCCCTAATTCTTGAAGCAGTGAGGATGAGCTTTTGAGCGTCAAGGCATATAAGTGAGGGCTCATGCAGGCTTCTGAAATCAGTGAATGGAAGGACTATATCGTAAACTTCTGTATTTCTAATGAAGCATCATTAATCATTTGATATTACGAGGATACAGACAGTGTATCAGTGACTTTACTTCTACCAAGTGCTAGATTGAAGTTCTAGATTAGAAAGACTGAAAAAAAGATGCACAATATCTTTTCTTTTTTCCATAGAGCTTAGTTTGTTAAATCAACCCTTCTCTTCAGTGGCTAAATGAATTATCCACAAGCTGGAGTTTGAAACCGTTCATAAAGTTTGAAGACATGCTTTATAAATCAACTTATCTGGATCTTGGCTTCTAAAATAGTTTTGTTGAAAACAACTGAAAAATACGCTAGTTGTTGCCTTTACAGAGAACATACCCTGCTGTGCTGTTTCAGTGAGCATATATGCCAGTGTTTGCATGATCTGAAATAACTGCATCAAGTAGGACAGAAAGCCAAAAAGGAAATTGGCAGTGGGGTGGTGCTTTGTTTTGATGATCCTTTTGTCACTCACAGTTTTGGCATCTCTCATGGATTTGGCTGGAGTCATACGAAATAGTTCATACGCTTGGGAAGCCAGAAAGGGTCAATGTGACAATGGTTGCACAGAAATGAGCAAGGACTCTTTGCTAAGAAGTGACAGGGACAGTACATGAAATCTGACAGCACTACACTCCATTAGGAAAAGGAGTGGTGTTTCTTTTCATGTGGAACTTTTTCAAGGGATTCCTTGTGTGGTACCAACAATTTTGGATGTCAGATTACTTAAGGCTTCACCTGCTGCTTAATGCCCTCTGTTAAGGGAGGGGCGGGAAGGGGTGTCAGGTGGTGTTCTGCAGTGGTTTTTGTCTAGTGTTTGTCAGGTTTTCCTGGTTTGTTTTGGCTTTATTCCAAGGCAATGGAAAACATGCTCTCTCATAATAGTGCAGAGAATGTAGACATCAGCCATTAAGTCTTCAGATACAGAATAGTGATAGATTGTGACAGAAGAACACCTAAAAATCTGACAATGCGAGTATTGAGCCCCATAGTTTCTTTTTTGGCCAGTTTCTTCCAGTCTTCAGCTGTGTATGTGAACCTTAATATTATTTTTAGATAAATTGTTTATGTTGTGTAACTTGGCCTTTAAAGGGACACTTTCAGTTCCCATCAGCTTTACTTAAATGCCGACATACGTAGACTCGTAACAATTAAAATCCATCTCTTTGCACACAAGCACTTGCTGTAGCTTGACAGCGAATGCAAAAGTAGGTTACACAGTGCCACTGAAACGTGTTGGATAAGTTTGAATAGCCGACTTCAGGTCTAGTATGACCATTATGGTTGTGGTCTGTAAACGTATCTCTGCAGATTTTTCACTTCCCTGCTCTGAGAAGAAGTGATTGCAAAACTAGATATAGCATGTGAACTCTTTCAGGAGTACCATGTGAACCTACTCATATGCTTTTAGACGCAGATTACATCAGTTACTTACCTTTCCTAAAGCCAAGTCTACTTTTCCAATTCATTTCCATTTCTTCTTTATCCTTGCTGCATACCTCCGTCCCTTGCCTGTCTACTCTGAGTACGAGCCGCCTGACACAGTGCTAAATTTCATGTTGATGTTATCTGCGGTTTTTTTAAAGCTAGCTCTTTAAAGCTGCTTGTTTCTCACTACTTTTAGTATTCCAGGCATCTCTGTTTCAATTTTATGCTTTAATATTATGGACTGGCCTTCTTTCAGAGCGTCAGTCTGAGTTGCCAACGCAGAGCAAGGCCAGCTTCCCCAGCATTCTCAGCGATCCTGACCCAGATTCTTCCAACTCTGGTTTTGACAGCTCCGTTGCCTCCCAGATCACGGAAGCCTTAGTGAGTGGACCAAAACCTCCTATAGAAAGTATGTGCATTTTCACATCTTTGCTTCTGTAACTCATGACGTGCTGTGGTGTTACACTCCAGATGAAATGTAATGTAATTCAGAATTATTCTCAAGGTATGAAGATGAATGAAACGGCGCAAAACTGTGTCAAGCTGTCTCCAGATCAGACTCCATAGTGATCACATTTCCAGACTTTTAAAAATCTGGAGTCTGTCTTCAAACTGTTACTTGTGCCATCTGTGGCTAAAGTACCGGGTCTGGTGCCCCTCAGATCTCGGTAAACTACACCAAGACCTGCATTGGCTGTTGTCACCCCAAGGAAACAGTTACTGTGGAAAGAAAGAAGTCAGTGGTAGAATCAGTAAGTTAGTGATACGAATCAAGAGGAAAATCAGGCTGATGTAACAGTATCACTGAAAATCAGAAATAATGTTTGCCTGGGAGGCAAATAAGATCGTAGTGCTGTTCTCAGTGTTATAATAGCTTAAAGAAATGAGAGCTGCAGGGGTTTTCTTTTTGTACTGATGGAAAACTGTGTGTCTGTAGCTTCAAAAATGTTTCACGTTGTTGCCTTTTCAGGTCACTTTCGACCAGAGTTTATTCGACCACCGCCTCCACTCCATATATGTGAGGATGAATTGGCGTGGTTAAATCCAATAGAGCCAGATCACACAATTCAGTGGGATAAGTCAATGTGTGTTAAGAACAGCACCGGGGTTGAAATAAAAAGAATCATGGCAAAAGCTTTTAAAAGTCCCTTGACTTCCCCACAGCAAACACAGGTATCATGTGCTTTTCTGTTTAAATTGCTTTTCTAACAAACTGGCTATTAACTCGTGTATTGTAGAAAACATGGATAGCTTTAATCAATCTGTGTTTGGATTCAGGAAACTCCCAAGTACTTTAAATTGTCAAAACCCACGAGCTTTGCCTTGGGTTTGCGTGAATAAGGAAGAAATCTTTAAAATTCATAGCACTGACTGGACATAGTTACAGTTGATCAATAAGTGACACAAATATTATTTTGCATGGAAAAAATTTTTCTTAAAGTTTTTCATGCTTCTGTGGAAGCTTTTGATAAATAATTATTTCAGAAATGCCAACACTGGGTTTTTTTTTTTTAGTTTTGGTTTTTTTCCCGTTTGGTAGAATTACTTCTGAATTTAGTGGGCTTTTGTTTTTTTTAATCATTATACTAGCACTATAAAAACAACCTTTCTTTGCAAAACTACTTCTGACAACAATGAACTTGTCCAGCAGAAAGAAACCTCAATTTCAAGTAACTAAAGAAGGCTGCAACTTTTCATGGGCTTTTTTTCCTCTTTTCCCTGCCACCCACTGATGAGAGACTACTGAATGACTTATTAAAGGCTTTATGGGCACAGTTGCCCTTACATAGAATTTTTAAGGTATATGTCCAGAGCCTTTAAATAGAGATGCATAAATCTAAAGGGTTATCATGTTCCTGTAGCTTAGATGTATTATAGCAGTTTCTTCAAGCAATAATATGAATAGTTAAACAAGCAGGAGTCTTTATTTTATCTTTACAGCTCCTTGGAGAACTGGAAAAGGACCCCAAGCTTGTTTACCATATTGGACTCACTCCTGCCAAATTGCCAGACCTGGTTGAAAACAATCCCTTAGTAGCTATAGAAATGTTGCTGAAGCTGATGCAGTCTAGTCAGATAACAGAGTATTTTTCTGTCTTGGTCAACATGGACATGTCCTTACATTCAATGGAAGTTGTCAATCGGTGAGTACTACCTCAAATCTAAGGAGGTTTCCTTAAGTATGTAAAATAAATAACTGAACATTATTTAAGTAAATGTGAGGCTGACCACTGGGCATTGGATCCATTCCAAAGACTACCAAAAATAACAGGAACCGAAGAAATGACTAGAGATTTCAGTGAAGGAAAAGAGTATCAAACTGCCATTCTCTTTTCAATTTCTCTATGCTGTTTGTGTGGTTTTGGCTATTTAATACTCTTATTATTAAGGCTTAAACTTAGTGTGCCTTGATTAATCCTGCAGAGGAACAGAGTGCTCTGGATTTGTAGCTTTCTATGACTGCTGGACTGTTTCTTTTATAAAAGCTTTACTTGCTTTTTGTGTATTTCCTTATTGATGGTGCCTGTAGTTGCAGAAAAACAACTCTTATTTTAGTCCAGATTAAATCTGTAAACTTAGCTATGGGTTGGTAATAAAGAATGGAATTCAGTTCCTAGGAGTAAAATTTGGATGTGTGAACTAAGGAAACTGAGCTTTGGCTGTAACATGGCAGTTAATCTGGCTGAATGCTTAAGGAAGAAGTTCAGCATCTAGATTCAGTATCTGAAATTGAAATACAAATAAGCAAAATTGTATTGCAGTGCTGACGACAGAAGAATCTTGGTGCTATGACAGCTGGGGGGCTTCACTGCAGATTGGAAATTAGTATTTTCATTTGTGCAATATATAGCAAATGTTTGTAAGTGTGTCAGATATACTGAAACCCAGTCTAACTCAGCTTCTGTACTGTGTCAGTTAAAAAAAGTTTAGGCTCTTAATGAAGAAATTTGAATGATCAGAAAGAAGTCTGTGGAAGCTGTCAGAAATCAGCTCCATATGACATGACTGGGAATAAACTATATCAGAGGTCTGTCTCATCTGTCTTGCGGTGGAATCACAAGATTTATGCCTTCATAAACCACTGGATATTTTTAATTTGAACAGGCTGACTACTGCAGTTGATCTCCCGCCTGAATTTATTCATCTTTATATCTCCAACTGTATCTCCACATGTGAACAGATTAAAGACAAATATATGCAGGTGAGTACAAAAGGGTCCCATTGCTATGTGTAATATATGCTGAGATTTTATAAGGCTGATAGCATTAAGTTATTCTGTCTTACTGCTTCTTTATTTCAAAGGCCCTTCTTTTTTCCAAACACACTATGCAGTTCTTTATAATGTTTAGCAGGTGTTTCTTCACCTTTTTACAAGACTTCACAGGTAATTACTTTCTCTGTTTTCTGTAGACGTAATACGCATCTCTCTGGCAAAACTGCAGTTTTATGTGACTCGGGTCCTTACATGTGAAAGGTTTATCTGTCACCTAAGAGTGCTCTTTTTCACCCCCAGTATTAGTCATTTGCCTCCTCTTTTGTTTTAAGCTTCAAGTTTCTTTTCTGTACAAGTGTGCCCACCACTTCAAGACCTTTGAGGTGATGTTACAAAACTCACATGGAAGTCTTGCCCTTCAGTCATGACTACTACTGGCCTACAACAGCTTGCAGATCTCCTCAAAGACCTAAAAACCTTCTGTTTTCTGTCTTCCTAACACCATATTCTCTGCTTCCCAAGCCTGTCATACTTCCTCAGTGCCAGCATGCAAGTTGTAGCCAATTCAAGGTTCTTTACCCCCGGGGAAGTTTCCACACCTTTGGCACGCAAGGTTGTCTCTGTGCTGTGCGAGGCACTTCTTTCTGTCCTAAACCGATCTGTGGGTTTCACCAAGTGCCAAGTAGAACTTGTTTTCTCAGATGTGTCACTGGTGAAAAGCAGTTCCATGTTTGGTTTACCCAAGGCTTTGTGAATCTTGACCAAGTCCTGCCTCAGCTTTTTCCTCTCAATACTGAAGGACTGCAGCCTCTTTTCAACAGGGCAGCTGTTCCTTTCCCTTAAGCTTTTTTTGGTGTCCTTCTCTAGTGCCTTCTCTAGCTCTACTAGATCTTTAAGCTGCAGAGGCGAAAATTGTGTGCAGTACACAGGATTTTGGTGCAGTGTGGTTTTAGACAGAACAAGACAGAGGGTTTTTTTTGCTCCTCAGTACCCTCCCAGATGATGACTAACCATTTATTATCTTCTGGTGGCTGCTGCTGCTTCCTCTGCTTTGGGCCTCTGCCAGATACACGTGGGTGGCTTGATCTGTGACCTGCTGAATAGCTGTGCCTTTTACATTTGGAAGCAGAATAGAAGAGCAGCAGAGCTGGGCTGCAGCTGAGAATATGCCCACAGAGCAGGACACTGTGCTCAGGGGGCCTGCTGAGAGCATACGGCAGCTGTGCTTCAGGCACAGTGAGGACAGAAAAGAACAGAGGGTCAAGGAACACGTACTCATCATCAAGTAGCACGCAAAGCTTGTGAGATCTGACATTTGTTAATAGTGCATATGCAGCCTCAGAGCAGCTGAGACACAAGATGTTCCATTTGAAAAGCACGGTACAAAAACACTCCTGTTGGAAGTGAAAGAGGCATGATCCTCAGAGATTGGGTCTCAGCCAGCGTCTTGCGTTTGTACTTTTGTTCTGAGTTTCATGTTCCTCAATTACTGAAGCTACTCTTGTAACTAATTTGTGTTGCAGAGAAAACATGTGATGCCCTTGGATAGCAGTGAAGGAAATAACTAGTTCAGTTTCTATTGGTATAGGTAACAAATTTTGCAATAGTAAACTTAGTTCCTTTAAAAATAGCTGAGAGTTTATTTTCAGTGTCAAATAACCTAAAATACTTGGACACTTAATCTACCAAGTCCCCTCAGTTCTGTCTGATAAACATTGTTTATGGTCATACAGCTGTTTTTAGAGAGAGGTTTGGGTTCACCTCTTTCTTGCAATGTGAAGCATGAGAGCACTTTAATGATGAAGTAAGATCTGGTTTTGTTCTTGAGGAAGAAAGTGCTCTGCACAAAGCAGATGGTCAGTGACTGGATCTGCGTATGACAAATTGTAGGTGCCAGTTCCTAGGTCTCCACTTTCCCACTCCCAGTGTGCTCTGCAGGGTGTTACCCAAACACCCCTTAAGAAGGGAGGAACATTTCCCAGATCCCATCTTTTCACTGCATCAGGTGGGAAACCACAGCTCCCAGCCATAAGCTCTGAAGCCTGCTCTTGTCCCTGGTCCTGTTCTTCCTTTGAAGACAAAGCAAGAAGGCCATGTGCTAATTCAGCGATAAGGCACTTCCCAGGAAGTCTGGGATCAGTTCTGCTGTCACTTCCTGGCTGGAGTGCCTTAATCATGTGGTGACTGGGAATTCTGAGATGTGAAGCTTGTTCATTTTTCTTTATAGTCTTACTGTAGAAAATGATTTGTTATGTATGTTTTGAATAAAGTCAGAGAGAAGGGATCATTGCAGAAGATGATGTCATCACTAGGGTCTTGCTTAATCTTAAGTACAGTGCATAGGTAGATCTGCTGCTTCATTTGGTGAGAAAGCTCCTGTATACAGAAATACAGCACTGTAAAGCAGAGGAATCCATTGTTTACATGCAGTAGCAGTATGGGAGATGGTAGAATAGGGGCAGCCCATACAAAGCTTGGGAACACGGTTACTGCTGAAGCTGAATTGCTCCTGCAAGCTCTCAGTTGCAGTGCTAAGGGGCAACAGCCCTTTCACTGACTTGGTTGCAAACATGGATTTGGATTATGAAACCCTGTCTCTTCTGTTTCAGAACCGCCTGGTGCGTCTTGTTTGTGTCTTCCTTCAGTCTTTAATCAGAAACAAAATTATTAATGTACAGGACTTGTTTATAGAAGTACAAGCATTCTGCATCGAGTTCAGTCGGATACGAGAGGCTGCTGGCCTTTTCAGATTGCTGAAGACGCTGGACACGGGGGAAAATCCATCAGAGACAAAGGCATCTAAATAAAACCACTGTGTCCCTGGCAAAACCATTGCCAGCGTGCTATACCAATTAATTGTATATTTTAAACTTAAATCACTGGATTAACACACTATAAATAGCGTTTTATGCATTTAAACAATAAATAATGCTTTTTCTGATAAACATGCTTTAGTTTGTAGAATGTGTTAGGGCTTATATTTATGCTGGTGTTTTGACTGTGGGTTAAACTCTGTGTCATATGCGTATCCTTAACTATAGGCTTTAATGCCGGAGAATGTAAATGACATTTCCCCTTTCACAGCAAATTTAAGTATTAATCTGGCACTCACTGACTTTGTGTCCAAAATGGTTTGTGAATGACTAAAGTCAACTTGTGTCAAGGTGAGTAAGTTCATTGCCGGTTTGCCCTTTCTTTACAGTGTAAGACCTTCAAGAAGCTGTTTTTTGGTAAGGGAAAGTCTGTCTTGACATCTAGAAAAAGCTGAAGGCTTATCTTTACACAGCAGAAATGCAGTGTTGGGTGCTGTAGGCTGAGCAGCTCTCCCTCTTTTCGAGATCACAGAACTGCTGCTAAATAGTGGCCTCACACCATCAGTAGCTGCAGTACCATCCCTATTCCATGCTTGTAAGAAATAATATAATAATATAATTTCTTCTGTAAAACCCAAGTCATGAGCCTCCTCTCTCTTCAAAATGTGTATAGGCAGTTGCTCTGTGACTACCAAAACTAACATAGCCTCTTCCTTCTAAAGCACAATTACAGTACTCTCCAGGTATGAGATGCCAAGTATTAGGGAAACGGGGAAGAATCTGCTGAAGTATTATTTTAAGCTGATAGTAAAATAGTTGCTGTTATTTAAGCCCTGAGACTGACAAGGAAAAATAACTTGAAAAGCTAGCTGGTTCCGATTTAATGCTGCTTGATAAATGAAAGTTGCTTTAAATCTCTATTCTCAAATTTTTATGAAGTACGAGATCAATAATGCAAGGTCAAGACTGCCTTCTGGCTTTCTCTTTCCAAGTAATTTAAGTTGCTAAATTGCTTGAATTGAAAAATCCCATCGATCTCTCATCTCATGCAGCAGAATCGTTTGGTAAGAAGTCCTGTGGGAAGCATTCTCTAGTCATGAGGGGTTAGACTTGTGAAACAGTGTGTATTTAAAGTCTGCTCCAATCCTAGACGTTCCTTCTAAAACTCAAGACCATTTGCTGTAACTCAGCATTAGGAGCAATGGGTAACCTAGCTTGTGCTCTCAACTTGTACCCTTAATGCTTTGTATCTATTGGCTATCTCTCTTCTATATACTAGTACCCCTCTTCAAAAACATGGATTAAAAAATCACTTAATACAGATTTTAGGCTTTTGTTTGGAACTTTCTGCTACAGCTTATAACAAAGTAATAGGCTCTATCAGAAAACTGATTACTACTGCTTTAGGCATTGCAATCTACCTTCTGGTTTACAGAATTTAAAAGAATTTAAGCCTTGCAAAAAAAAAGTAGGTTTCTACTATACAGCATAGCTGTTCTGTCTCTTTACAGTATTTGCTTGCATTGTACTGACATACATACAACCCCAGTCCTTGGATCCAGGAAAATTAGCAAGAAGTTTTATTATTTTTATCATAGGTAAATGATAAATATATTACTACTAAAATATATTAATTTCAGAGCCCTGCCCATTGATGAAAACATTGAAACTTGGTGCTGAATTTGCTGTATGCTTCTGCATTGTGTGCTTGTTAGGAAGGAAGGTGAGCTGTGCTTTCCTGAACTGGTATTGGGGCTACAGCACAAGGTTAGGGTAGTGGGAGGTGGACTGTAGTGTGGCCTGTGTAAGGAGAGGCCAAGGCTGCCCTGTGCCATTTCCATCTTACTTTCTTCCCCTATCTTATTGAGGGGGAGCGAAGAAGCTGGCATCCAGCAGCCAGCCAAGGTTAACTACCCCACACACAGGTAGTGGTTACATAGGAAAACTCCACACCGTCCTGCAGGGGTCTTCCCCTTAGCTGCCCAGCATGAAGGTAAGCTTGGTTTGTGCAGTGCTAGTGCTGAGCATCTCAGATGCATTTACATGAGCATAGCAAAGAAAACACAACCCTGAAGCTTCTCAGACGTTGCTTTTTAAAAGGTCTGTATAATTTATTACGGAATTTGAGCTTTTAGCCATTAAGTTACAACAGCAATGCACAACTTGACATTCTTACAGTTGTACGTACACAATGGAAAAGATGCAGCCCAGTGCTTAATCCAAACAACGCAACCAAGTTTGTACAAGGTTACCATAAAAGACACTCAAGTGTGAGTGGTTGTTGACAGACGAGCAAGTCCAAGTGGTACTCTGCAGTTATGTTTACAGGAGAAGTAACTGGCTTCAAAGGTTTGGACTTAAGCTCCAGACTAACAAAACGATGGAAACTCAAATTATTTTGCTCTTCTGAATTAAGAAGGAAATGCTCATTTAAAAATGCAGTATCATTACCGTGTTTCAGATGGTGAAAAGTAGCTTCAGGTCCAATGGAAGTGTAATGGACAGTTTCCAGGCAATGCATTCTTCACACAAACACATGCAATTATAGAGACATTCTACTTTTAAAACTTCCTCATATCAAGTGTTGCAATACAGCAGGATATCTGAGGAGAGAGATCAGGACCCAGACTGAACAAAAACAAAAGCCTTCAGCTTGATTTGTGCATGTTTAACCTACAATTCCATTTCCCAAGTCTTCACATATCACCTATGAGAGAAAAGAATACACCTAGTGAAGATCAGTCTCAAGGACAGAAGACATGTTACGATTGTTACAGCCATGCTGGTTGTTAATAATAACAACAACAGCAGCAGCACCATCACATTCCATTTCACTTCCATTCCAAGTGTAATTCACCATGGCCCTGCTCTAACACTGTATATCTCTTCAACTTACCCAAGAGGCGAGTCTTGCTTTTCCCTCCTCCACCCCAGCTCCTCATCCCCTTAGCCCAGCTCTAGGACTCAGTGAATTGCACAGTAAGGGTACTGAGTTTCCTTGCTTGTCAGAATACAGCTCTGACACTTCTCATTTCTGCCACGTAAGGTGAACTGGTTTAATCACATAACTCTTAATCTGAATGCGAGATAGAGCACAGTAAATAGTGCAGAAAAATAAACCAGAAAGGGCCACTCTGCTAACAGCAAGCTATTAAATGGGTCCCAAGCAAAGTCTGACCCAGCCCACTGGCTGAAGGAGGGACATCCAGAGGAGCACATGCTCTAGTCTAGTCCAAGTGCTGGAAATCAAAGCAATGATAACTACACATGCAACCTGTCCACTCAAAAAAACCCCAACCAAACCACATCCAAAAGCCAAAACAACAAAAAACCACCCCAAAAAGCAAACAAAAACCCCACACCCACCTAACCAACACTACAGTATCATCATTACTAGCTTGATTCAGGGTGCTAAAGGCTCTGCTGATCCCAAGTTCCCAGTTTTACCAAGCACTTGGGAACATAACTATTACACATTGCATCAACAACTGAAGAAACATTCCCACAAGTTCAGAACCTATTGGTGTATGCTTCAAAGTACAGTCAGCATCGCTAACTGCAGTTGCATGTCCAGACTTGTCTAAACATGAGCAATCTGCTTTTATGGGGCAGCTAAATCATCAGCTCAACCTCTGTGTCCTATCTGTTGCCATCCTAATCTAAACCAAACACCTTCCACTTCTGATCAAGCTCATCAAAAAACCTGGAGGCGTAGCTACGCCTCTGCCCCACACATCCTCTAAACCATGGGGCATGGGAAGTGGGGTGACCATCACTACACACTTGCTGGGCTCCCCTCTGCCCAACTACTACTGCCCAGTCTCAGAGAGAGCTTAGCCCACCAGGCAGAAAATAAGGACAACCACTACTGAAATAAGAAATAATAACAACAAAAACAAGTCTTTGTGTGTTTGACAGAGTTGTTGCAATGCTGTTTCTCCGTGCCAGTTACACCCTGGCACAGGACCGGAATTGCCCAAGTGCAACAGCCCAGCTTTGGCAGCAATATACCAGTGCCCAGCTTATTAAATCAGCGTGGATTAAAAGCGTTCTCGCTGTAGTTAAGTTGTCCTACAACCCCTCTGGCAGCCCTCCAGAACCTTGCACTAATTACTGGCAACAGGTTCCTGGACTATATTCAAATACCTGGGGTGGGGGGGTGCAAAGGGCAGAGAGTTGCTGCTATCAAATCCAACTTCCCTAGTACATGCATAGGCTCTCCCCCAAGCCTTGATGAGAGCCAAAAAAAAAAATCCAGTCTAAGGGTAGTTAGCAAAGAAAGTCAAAATTTTCTAGTTCAACTGATGCTATAGGCTCTTAAACTCACTATTAACATGCATTCATTGGGTTGGCCAAAAAGTAATTTAAGTTTGTTTTTTTTTTAAATAGATGCACATACATGTCTTGAAATGTAAATAAATTCATTTTAAACCGCAAATTTATAACGTAACTTGACAGCTGGCAGTTCAAGCTTGGTTTAGAAGAAGTGCACACTTTTGTTAACAATTACTCGGCATGAATTTCAACATAGAAAAACTAAAAGAAACATTTTGCCCCATTTTGCTGTTTTACTTCTGAAAGGGGAAAAAAGCACTGTGCAAGCTCATAATGAGTTGTGGTGTGGATGGTGGAGGTGCCTTAAAAACTAAGGCAGTGTCAGAAGTGGTTTGCTAAATCTCAGTCTGGAGGTTTTGATGTTAAAGATGCACCACGCTCAGGAAGGCCAATCCAAGTTGATAACATGTTCACAACTGCAATTGTCTCTTGAAACATGAGGAAAACTATTCATTTTTGAAACATATAACAGGCAGTGACAAATGGATCATCCACAACAATGCCAAATGAAAAGAATCATGGAGCAAGCATGATGAACCATCTCGAAGTACTTCAAAAGCAGACATTCACCAAAGGAAGGTGATGCTGTCAGTCTGGTGGGATTTCAAAGGTATTGTGTATTTTGCATTGCTTCCAAGGAACCAACCCATGACTTCGGACGTGTACTGTCCTCAGCTGGATAAATTAAACAAATCAAACAGAAGCATCCAGAACTGGCAAACCGCAAAGGTTTTGTATTTCACCTAGAGTACATCCACCATATCCATCAGACTACCATTTGTTTCATTCTTTACAAAATGCCTTGAATGCTAAAAACCTTCTCTGCTGATAAGGACATCCAATTGTTCTCGAACTGTTTTTTGTCAAAAAAGAAAGTCACTTTTTGAGTGCAGAATCATGAAGTTGCCTGAAAGATGGCAAAAGGGAACTGAACAAAATGGACACTGTGTTGTTTAATACAGTTTGTTTCCCACAAAAAAACTGCCTTTAATTTACCCAGGGAAAAAAACCACCACACAATTATTTGGCCAACCCAATATATCTGAAATACCTATGGGTCATTTTTGCTTGCTATCAAGTCTGAAAGCTGAAGCTAGTTTAAACAACTACTTACTATCCAGTTTCTTTTCCAATTTGACATTCGTAAACTATTATTAAATAAACTAAAATTTCTGAACAAAGAAGGGCCTCTAGTTTTTGCTTTGAACACCAAACCGCTCTGACACGTTCACAGCTCCTTTTTAAAAACACCTTCAACTTTACAAATGTTCTCCCTAACAGTAACACCAGAACTACGCAAAGCCATACCCATGAACATGGTACTAACAAAACTCACTCTACAATAACAGCCCCTAGGTCCCGCTGGGGATTTTCCCTAAGTGATTTATTCTGCACTGCCGTTGGGGGGCTGTCCACACCATGTGGGTGCTGCGCTTTAGCTCTGTATGATGATACTGCGTGAATGCCTCTAGCAAAATACCCTCTGCCTGGTTATAGGAAAATCTGACCAAGTGACAGAGGTCTCCGAGATGAGTTGCCACGTGTTTGATGAATAAGTGCAGGCAGGACAAGAAAAGATCAGGGTAGAAGGAACCCACAACACACACAGACAATATCAGCTCCCACACTGGGCAGAACACAGCCTAAGCAGAAGACGCAGATTAAAGATTCTCCAAACAGTAAGGAAGGGAGCCACAAGGCCCCTATCCTGCAAACACATTCATAGCAGGGAGAAAAAGGCTCATTATTTCTGTCCTCTATATAACCTTTTGATGAAGTACTAGAAATACCAGTTTGATCCAATAGAGTAGGTTCAGTTCAGCCAAGTCTGGGAACCTGTATTTACCTGTAGCTGCTTACACCCATTTACTCTAGAAGTAATAAATTTAAGTTTTAACAGCAGGTCATAAGCTTCACATTTCTAATCCTCTCTTGCTACTGTTTTAAGCTCCACAGATCCTCTCTTTTCTGTCCTGAACTTTTTAACCTCTCTTTTTGCTAATGCGCGTCACCTTTTTGACTGAGGTCAGACTAATGATTCGCTTCAGGACATTTTTGTCATCGTGCTCCCAAGGAGAGCAAACTGCTTGCTGGAGGCACTGCAATTCGGCCTTTTATTGTCATCATTCCTCAGCAGCACAGCTGGCCTTACAAGACCCAACTATGTTGAAGGTGAATTTTGTGCAAAGCAATTCAACTGAAACAACTGTAACTACTCTTGCAAAAGGCTGAAATGAAAGAGGTGTAGGTACATCCAAAACATACTCCAGGAATCTTCATCCTCTGGTATTTTTCTATGTTAGTAGTATTACTTCAGATTTTGTAAGCACACTTGTCAATTTGCAGGTTCTTTAGCTTTTCCTCCAGCTTTCTGCCAGACGTCAGCTTTGATTCTTAAGAAAAGCTTTTGGTCTTACAGGTATTACAAAAAAGCTGAAGTACTTACCACGTTTCTCCCCTCCAGCATGAATATTGCGCTGCAGGTATCAGCAAGACGCAATCCACAGACTGACAAGACTCCTCTTGACAACGCCTTTTGGTTCCTCCTGGAGCTAGAGTTTAAACCCTCTCAACATTTACTACGTCAATGTTCAGTTTTGTGTTAAGGAAGAGGGAGAAGACTTCGATTTTAACATTGAAGAGACAGTTAAAAAGGCAGTTCTGGAAAAGCTGAAAAGCTTCTTTAGGAGACATGAAGAAGTGTCCCTACAGATTGTTTGGTTTAGTTGTGGGTTGGTTTGTAACTCGCTCAGTGTTGGAGAGGGTCAGTCAGCCACACTCCATCCTCATGTGCTTCTTGTAAGAGAAAGGCATCACGAACACTTGCACCTGCTGGTGACATCAGAACCACAACCTGACAATTTTCCAGTAAACCTACGAAGTTGCACTCCTACAGTAAAGAGGCAGATTATTATTATTTCTTTTTTTAAAAGCAGGCATTAATAGGAATATTTTTGAAGGAAATTTAGGGTGAAACATCTGCTCTGCAAAGTAGAAGTTCAGATTGTATTTCCCCAGCTGAAACCTCTGCAATTTCTGGAACATTCATTCTAAAATTAAAAAAAGTTATTGCTTCTATTGAAGCTCAATGTAAGTTAGAAAAAGAATTGCATATTTCTTAAAAACATTCCAAATATACATTTTAAAAACAAAATGCACTCCAAAACAAATGTCTAGTAAAAGACACCCTTTTAAGCAACCTGTAGTACCAGCTTTACAAAAGAAAATTGAGGAATGTAGCATATTATTTATAACATGGCAATGCTAAAATCCTAAGCAATTCGCTTAACACTCTTAATAAGTAGTGTTTTAAATATACATTTCTTTACAAAACAGTTTAGCAATTCCTTATACCACTTACAGTATATAAATATTTGAATAACAGGTCACAATGGGAGATGCCAGGGTTTCTATTTACTCTCAGATGCTCCGGGTTTCTTAAGTGTTTTGCTATAAGGCACAATACTGCTAATCTAAAAGAAAGGAATAAAAGCTAATGGCAAACCCAGCCAGAACTCTTAACGTGGAATATCCAAGAGAAGGCTTCCAGCATCTCTATGCGAAGGAAAAGGAGAAAAGAAAGAAAAAAACAAATCAAAAGCAACCTTTGGAGATCCTAAGAAACAGTTTCAATTTGTACATCACAAAGTGGGACAGGATGGGAGCAGGAATAAGAAGGAATTAAGTAAATTCTTATAAATAGACTAATAAATATATTTTAGCCATAGTTAGCCCTTTACCTCTGTTCTACTGAGTTTAAGATTGAAAGAGGTAATCAGTGTGCATATACCTAAATAAGTCTACATGCTCAGCACGTGAAGACCACCTAGCACAACCTATTACTGCCAGTGTCAGTATTAAAAGCTCGCAAGATGGAGAAAGTCTCCTTTTCTTTCAGCATCCACTCTGAGTAGAACACATTACAAGATCAAATTAAGAGTTTGTTACGTGTAAGGAAAGTTGCAACTGGCAATTTTTTCATTAAAAAAAGGATATGCAACATATCTGAAGTAACTTGATTCCTTCAAGGTTAGACTATGTCTTTTCTAAGAACAGAACATCTGTCTCCAATTACAACAGATCAGAACTTTCAGAACATTTTAACAGTTGTAGTCTTGTAAGTGTTCTCCATGTGTACATACTGAATGTGAATAGTGCACCCAAAGTATTTATCCGTTAGACGTTCTACGCTGTTCTCACTGCCCACTCTTCATCTCTGTTACAGCCCTCTGGAACACGACGACATTGTAACAATGCTTACAGAAAAGGGTTATTGCATCTTTTTTTAGGATGAGACATCCAGAGGAGATTTTATAAAATCCTCTTGTGTACAAAATTCTTAGTTATTAGCCCTTTTGGAACACCAGCTAGAAAAGTTTGAAAGGTAAAATAATTTACATTGTTATTTTTTTCCATTAACTAGACAAAAGTCCATACTAATTAAATAAAAAATAATAGTTCTTCAACAGTCCGCTCAAGGTATCTTCCATGAAGCAGTTCAGTGCGAACTTCCATTAGATAGATGTTCTCCATGCCGGTTATTACTGACATCCACATCTAGAAGCCAGGAATTAGAAGAAAAACTGCTTGTTGATTTACTGTTGTAATACATTTTATCTGCTACATTAATCCAAAATCTGGCCAACAAATTTCATATCCATATATACCTAAGGTTCTCAAAATTCTCTGTGTAAGTAATCCTTCTAAGACACTGTTTAGATTTTTTTTCCCCTCTTTCTCCAGCTCTCAAAATTTACCTGCTTATATTTTTTGAACACCAGTATTAAGTGCCACCAGTCTGGTTCACACTGCAATACCAACACTACTGACATTACTTAAGAGAACGGCTTCTTCCAACGCAATGAGCGGCATTAAGGACTGTCAAAGCGAAAAACCAAATTACTACTTACCAAGTAATGCTGTGGTTTCACCTGCATCCTCTTTTAAACTGGTGCACTGCAATACAGATTCATTCGTGGAGGAAGCTGACAATTCGCTGACTTCATTTCTGTCGTCGTCTTGTAACGCAATGCTCAGGCTTCCGACTGAAACGCTGCCGCTTATTGATTCAGGTATGGGAACTTCAAGTACATCTTCAGGGTCCCCCTTCAAAATTAAATACATTTAACTGACACTTTTGTCTATCTATAGGCATCAACATTCTCTGCATTACCACTTTGTTGCCTCACCTTATTGGAAGAAAGACCCTTTTTTGGCCTATTATCTATGCACTCATGGGTACAGTGTTGAGCAGAGTCTACTTTCAGTGCTACTCTCCGACTGCAAAGAAACAAAGCCAAGCAAAAGAAAAGCCACTTTTCCAAAGCCACTCCAAAGCCAAGAGCAGCAACAGCAGGAGTCACCCCAGCCAGTCTTTTGGCTGGAACACCTCCACACTGTAGCAACAGCATTGCTGCAGTCTGGTTAGGAGCAGGCTCAGCACATACAAAATCTTTGCTGAGCAAACTTATTTATCCCTTATGGGTTTGTGGAAGCCTCTGTTTTTCACAATAGCAGTTGGGCAAGCTTAAACTACTCTTTTTTTTTTTTTTTTAACTGGGGTAAGCAAACATTTGACCTCAGAACAAACTTCCCTCATCTACCTCCGGCCTAACTTTAAGCCCGTTCCAAAAATGCAAATATGCTGGCTTGCCACTTGGCAGGAACAAAACATCTGCAGCACAGGCAAAGAAATTTATTTCAACTATTGTATAGCATGAGCTATTTCTGATCCATCCTGAAAGTTAATTAGAAGTCTTACATGCACAAATCTGTTCCTAAAATTAAACAGACTACCTTCATTACGCTGTTGCCATTGATATGCTGACATTATTTATACGTAAGCAAGTACACTGCAGTACAAGTAGCTATTCTGTGGGCTTCACAAAGAGCATTTTTCCCCTCCTCAAATAATTAGCAAAGGCCCATTCTCAGATTTAAGAAATTCTAGGCTGATTCTTTCTTTAGCACCAAAGCAGAATATTTTAAAATGTACTGAATTTTAATAAGCTATAGAACTGCTACCCTTGAACGCAAGTTAAGACACATGTGATACGAATCTCTACTTGTGTGGGCAGGGGCATTAATGATTCTGGTTTCCAAAACTGAGGTAGTCAAATAAGAACTAAAACTACAAAATGCAACTATGCTCTACTGAATCAGTCAGACATGCTGAGCTGCAGTTGTTTGGGTTGTTGGTTTTTTTTTTGGTAAGAAACAGCATAGTGCAAACCTAGACCACTGAAGTCTGCTGTTTACAAAAGAAAAGCCAGGTCATAGGAATTAGTGCCTTCTTTGAGCCTTTAAAATTTTGAAGCATTTTAAGTATTTGTTTTCTGTAAAACTGAATTGAGCCTTCAGCCTCTTTGCAGAAGGTTTAGTAGATTTCAAGAACAAGGCTGCACATTCTTATCTGCAGTCGTCACACTGCTGAAAGAAGCTGTCTTGCTCTTCACACCTTTTTCCCTGCATCAGTAAAAAATTCACACAACCACTCTACAGACTAGATTGGGCAACCTGTATCAGGCTGAAAACTAAGCTAGAAAAAAATACTGAATGATTTCCCACATTACTAGCTTCAGTGGGACTGGAGAATGATTGGATTCAATTAGAAAAATAACTGAGCTTCTGTACTTAATATAATCCCGTTCAACCTGCTTTCCAACACTCATTTTGCCTACCAAGCAGAGGAGGTACTACTCCTCCTGGTTAGGCTCCGTATTGGCATCTTCTGCAATACCATGAATTTAGGGAATAAAAGTGTTCTGAAGGTTCTAGTATTTCAGTTTTCAGCCTGTATACAAAAGGATATATCCTTCTGCATATAACACAAGTTACATCAACTCCAAGAAGCAAAAGTGAGCAAAAGGTAAGCTGTTAACATCACCATATTAAAAGAATAATAGCTATTTCACATGACAAAATATTGCAACTCTTGGGTACAGTCTGGCTTAGTACACAGAAGCACCACAGTCTAGTGTATATAAATTACACAGCAAGAGTATTGTCACCTTTGACAAAACAAAGGAGTAATTCATAAAAGTCTTCCATAGATCTGCTAAGTCTCTGCAACAAAATCAGAGAAAAGCTAGTCAAAACACAGACCTAGTCTATGAAAGGACGGTCCCTGAAACCAAGGAACACCTCTATTTTCTGAAGATCCCTTAGCAGAAGAGAAAAGAGGTACATTCACGCCTATGGCATTTTAGTGGAACTCAGTTTATCAACAGTGACCGAGTAACCTACCGCATGTGTCTTCATCTCTCTTTTCTGGTGCTGTCAGAAAGAAATGAGAGCACATCATTTTCTCTACTTAATTTCTGGTGAACGTCTTTAGGAAGGTTCTAAGTACTGGCTTATTTACTGGGATAAAACACCAGCATATGTGAGAGTACACAAACACTCAAAGCAGAAACACTGTAATTTCTTCCTTTTAATCGCAGTTTGCAGCAAGATCAAATATATGCTCTAGATCTATTGATTTAAGTTCTATTTTTGCAGCCTGGGCAAATTGCCTCATCTCTGCTTCAGCTTCCTCATTATCATCAGCTGGAGAAAGAAAAAAATCTGTAATCACAGAAGAGTACACAGAGGATTCATAAGCTGCTCAATACACTGTTTAAGCTCTTACCCATAAAATTCCCTTATTTTTCTGGTTCTCACTCAATTACTCTTGCATCTTTGCCCAGCTTCTTCCATCTTGTCAAGTAACAACTGTTCTCATCCTGAACAGTTACATGAAGTCTTGCCTCCCGCACTGCACTGCTACCTTGAAGATTAAAGTAAGTGTGCAACATACCCAGTATCCCAAAGCTTTGATAACGTCCAGTTTACACATTGGACAAGTTCGGTGGTCCAAAAGCCACGGATCAATGCACGTCCTATGGAAGATGTGCCTGAAGAAAAGAAATGCCATTTAGAACTTATCATGAAAGCCACACGCTATTCCTTCAAATGATACGCAAGATATTACATTAAAAAATAAACCCATTCCTTTATAACCCTGACAATTAGATACTCCTTAGTTTACTGGGACATGAAACAGGCCACACAAATGGCACAGCTTCAGCTCTGCCACCAGAGCTTCAGAAGTTTCCAGAAAGCTAATCACACATTTCCTAGGGAAAACACACTAAAGAGGCAAGAATAACGATGGCAACTTACTTGCATGGCAGAATTCGGACGGTGTCTTTCAGTTTATAGTTCTCAATGCACACAGCGCAGTTTTCCACATCAACATCTAAACCCTAAACATGACAACACATTTAAATGCATTACATCCATATTTCATTACCAAGCACACTTTGTGTAATAGCTAGCTTCCCGGAATGTGAAATGTATTAAATGGCTTAGCAAATAAAAACATCTCCCTCATTTAATTCAAATGCCATCAAGAGATGATTTGATCAAGTGATACCAAATAATAAAAGCAGCCACACTTGGATTTTCTAATTTAAATACCTAGACATCATACCTTAAATAATTTG
This sequence comes from Mesitornis unicolor, assembly GCF_000695765.1. Classification (NCBI taxonomy): domain Eukaryota; kingdom Metazoa; phylum Chordata; class Aves; order Mesitornithiformes; family Mesitornithidae; genus Mesitornis; species Mesitornis unicolor. The sequence continues at coordinate 23,751 of NW_010181262.1, forward strand.
TTAAGTCTCAAACATTGGCTTTGCTCATGGCAGCATAGTAATATTTCAGTTTAAAATAACTACAGAACGAAAAAAATATTAAAAAGGGTCAGCTTAGACAAGAGCACACAATTTGTTTCTTAACTGATGGTCCCAAAGACTTGCGAGTGCCTAAGTAGGACATGATTCTTGAGGTTGAAGCAGTATTTCCCCACCTCAATCTGTTTCTTTCTAAGGGTTAAATATCTTTCCTAACAGGTCTTACTGCCTTCTTGAAGCCACACTTCCAGTTGCAGTGCCAATATGATTGATATCTCCAGATACAAGAGAGATAATTCGGTGTTAATTGGGTTGTGTAAAACCTAAGTGTTAGAAGAACAGAGCGCAGGCCAACTTCTTCGCTTTCATCCCCCACCAAATATGTGTTGTGTTTACTGCTTACTGAAGCACTTCAATTTCATTACCACAAACACCCAAATGAATTAATATGGCAAGTAAACTCACGAGTTCAAGGCAGGTTTTCTTCTCTCCTTTGCATATTATTAATTTACATGATGTCTTAAATCTCAAGTAAATCAAATTAAGACTTTTTTTTTTACATAAGCAAAGTTAAGACAAGTATTTACTCTGTAGCAGACATTTTTTATCCTGTACATGAGGAAAAGCCCAAGCATACCATATGTAGCACACACTCAAAATGAGTGTCCATTTTACAATAATCCCATAAGCTTCTCAGGAAAGATCTACATTATAGGAAATACACTTTTAAAATACTGACCTATTTTTAGTTAAATACCTCAACTCCAAGCGAAGTGATAATGAAAGACTGTACTGTGTCACAATAAAAGAAATACACTCTTTAAATGTTTCCTTTCAGCCATTATGATTAAAAGAAAAAAACGGACATTTACAGAGTAGATGGGACTGTATTTCCAGATACATTTACATTAGTTCATGAAAGCACCTCTGCATCATTACCTTACATAAATCTGGTGGTAGTAGGCTGATTCAGAACAAGTCAGAAGACGTGATTTACCAAGCAGAAAACCTCTACTGTAGAGAGATTTTAATCTAATCTCGTTCTACTTTGCTTAACTAACATGGCAATCATAGTTACAACCACCATACTACATAAAAACTTAGTCAAATTCACCCATTTTATTTGTTTTAGTCAAGGGTATATTGATCGGAAGGAACTACCTGCTACACTGCAAAAATCTTGTAATACAAACCCTTTCGAGAGGCTTACTGAACATCAACTTCAAAGCAGTTAACAGCTTCCTTGTGGTTCTTACCATAGGTTTCATCATGACCCTTTTATACCCAATTCTTCCTATGCTGACCTTCTGCTTTGATACGGCTTTACACAAGTTTTGGTTCAACTCCATCTTTCTTGATCTCTGAGTTCACCTTTGTAGGAGCAGAAGCGTGAACATCCTGCTGTTCACAGCTTGAAATAAGACGACTTTTTGATAGAATATAAATATAATTAAAAGTAACCAATACTATGCTACCTAATTGTGCTGAACACATAAGAGGAAGAGGCAAGTTCAAAGACAATTGTGGTTTTTCCATTTCAAAACTGATGCGGTAAGGGAAGGACGTATCCTCTGTAGCATGTGTCCTGAGCTGAACGGCTTCTGCTGAACCACAGCTTCTCAAGTTCTCACACATAAATGTCCTTTCTCGCCTTAATTTCATGCATGGATTAAAAAACTAATTCTTGTTTTTCACCTCTGAGCCAGTAAAAACTCATCAAATAAGGGCAGAGGAGAAGGTCTACGTAGTAGCAGAAGTCTAATCATAAACTAATGTAGCGTCTGGGATTTCTACATCCTTGTGATCAATTAAAAAGACGGATGTTCTTTTAAGAATGCAAAACATTACGTCAGCTGTAATAACTGTGCAATCAATAGGGCCTGGGAAGTATTTTGCAATCCACTTGTTGATGTTTTCAAGTGCTGATAAGGTACTAGTGTTTCCTCATCTTTACAGTATCAGTCTTGTAGTCTCCTGCAATGTTCTGTATAACCAGATATTTTCAAAACAGCCTTACATTCCATAAGCAGTTCAAATTTGGCTGTTTAGTTTTAAGCTTGGCCTTCTAAGCAAAGTTAGCTAAAATGAGCCTAAAATTAAGAGTCACACTGCAATTACATTGTGAGAATTTTAGTTTAAATTTTATAAAGATAGGACAACAGTTTTGAAATCACACAGCAATAACCAGAGCCACTGAATTACCTTTTCTCCACGTTTCACAGTATGCAGCTGAAGCTGGCTGATAGCTTTCTTGGTTTCTTTCCTATGTCCCTTCAATAGAGATTTTCAATATTAGTCCACAAGTTAGTTTTGAGAGTTCCAAGCTTTTAAATACTTCTCATGTGGATTACTAAGTCTTCCGAATGCATTTACAGGTTCACCTCTGGCTAGCTCTTTTGCTTACAAAATTATTCCAGCCAGCAGACGCTGAAGAACTGCAAGTTTTGCATTCTCAGGGCACAGCAGCAAATATTATCTATAAGCACGGTACTCCTACAATGAACTCAACTAGCACAGAAGTTGACAGACATAGCATTGTGTTGTGACTGCCTGCATCAAGGGCCTTCCCGCACAGGAAAATTGGCACTAATTTAGACTTTAGAGGTATCGGAGCTGAAACAACAGTCGTATAACCAGACCTTCGAGTCAGGCAAGCTCATGAGCAAGCACAGAGTGGGTTTTGCACAAGCTTGAGAGAAGTTGGAATCCAGCTGGGCAGCCCACAGCTGGCCACCAGGTCAAAAGACTGCTTGTAGCTACTACCACTTCCCCAGCGCTGCCTCACACATTACACAAAGCTTTGAAAGGCCACATTATGCAAAGGACAGGAGAAGAAAGGCTTAACAGACATCAGACACCATACTGGACTCCTATACAGTAACCGGCCTCATTATGCTTAGAGGGGAAGCGAGCACAGAAAGCAGCACTGTGCTCCAACACAACGGAGACACTCAACACCCCCCATTCACAGATGTTGGTCTGTCTAGCAGCAACCCTCACTGGTGAAATACCATAAAGAACTCAAAAAAGAGCTGGTTTGTGGGGTTTTTTTTTAAGAGCAACTTTTCTCTGTAATGATAATGACAATGACTTATGTAATTTCTTCAATCTTATAGTACTGGGAGTTAGGATTTACTGTTTTTTATAGTGTTAAAAAGGTCTCTCAGAAGCGGAGAGACAACCAGCAGCAGCTGTCTATTCCACTTTCTGCATCACCTGGGGGTTTTCTGCACAGTCCCATTTCATCTTCAGTAGCAAGGAGGTTTCCCAAAGATTTACTGCTGGACTGAGGTTAGAATAAATCTTAAGATAGCCATCTTCACCTTTACTTAGCAGCTACACAGTAACTTCCTTTAAAGTATGGCTTACTTCACTCCCAAGATTTAATTACACTGAAATCAATATGCCAAGCAAAATAACATTCAGGTTAGAAAAGTGACATTTTTTTTCCCAAAAGACCTCTAATGATGTATCTTGACCAAGACATTAACAGCATAGTTTTATAAACTGCTGTTTTCAATGTCTATTTTAAAAGAAGGGGAATTGAGGAAAGTGGTATAACCTTCCAATACTACACAATTTAATTTAAGAAGCATTTAGATGACAAGCCCAATAGCAAAATCTGTTAAGCGTTTGTGGTACATATTTCTGGGAAACATCACACTCAACCTAAAAACTACTTATAAACCATTTGAACTTCCCTTGGCATTAACCATCTTAAAGCAACATAACAGGAAAAACCTCTTCACCCAACAACTGTTACAACACAAACACACACCCCTGTTTTACAAATACTTCACCTTTTTTTCTTGAAAGTACTCTCTGAACGCAAGTACTAAGACTTCAAGGTTAGGAAAAACAACTCTAGGGAAGCAACACTTCAAGCAGACCACAAGTTTAACGTATACAGAAGTCCCATGTGTTATCCTCAGTCACGAGAGATAAATTATTTCCCTAGAAGAGTCCTCTAAGTCCTAATCAGAGCTCAGACTCCTGAAGGTAAACAAAAGCTCCCTTCCCTCCTCCCTTGAAGCTAGAACGGACATGTTCAAACAGAAGGCAGGGGAAGTCCATGCGATAAGCAGTCATTTGGAAACTATTTTTTTTTGTTCTGAACCGAGATTAAAAAAAACCAAACCAACTGCTTGCACAGAAAAACAAGTGCAACTTTTTTTTCACTGCTAGTGGAGAACTGTGGTAGAGCTGCTGATGACCACGGGAGGAACCTGACCTATTTGCAGAAGTTGAAAAGCACAAGGAAGAGCAACCCTAAAATATTTTAAAAACTCTCATGGACCAAGTCCTCAACTACCCCGCATAAGTTGCTCTCGAGTGCAGGGGTCTGAACTAGAGAGCCTGCAGAGGTCACTTCCAACCTAAATTATTCTGTGATGAAGTCCTTGCCTCAGAGGAAAAAAAGTAAAGCAGACTTTTTTCTTTTTTAAAACTATCCAAGAAGCACAGAGATTTGGAAGGGGCAAATTAAGCAGCAAAGTTATTCCTTCCTGATCTTGCCAGTACTCCCACCACTCTCAGCACTTCAGATAGTCCAAAAGAGCTGAATCTCACCACACATGCTCCTTCTGGTCTGCTGTCATTTGGTACTCTACAATAGAGCAGTAGGATTACAAGGAGCAAAAGCAGCTTTCATAAAGCTTTAGAACCAAAATTTGAATCCTAATTACCAGTGGGTCTTAAGGAAAAAAAACCAAAACAAAACACAATGGATTCTCTCCATTGGAAAAAAAAAAATCTGGTCAGGGAAATTAGTACTTTAAGGACAAAAATTACTGAAGAATGAAAATACTTTTGAATGTCAAATGGAAGGAAATTAAGTTATGTGACAAATCACACAAGAAGCTCCCTTCACTCAGCTGTTGACAAGCGGCTAAATATATTTCCCACAACTTCATATGGGAATCTAATAATTACAAGCAGCCAAACTTGTGCTGCTAATTCACACACCGCTTATCACAGAATCACAGAACGGTTTGGGTTGGAAGGACCTTAAAGCTCATCCAGTCCAACCTCCTGCCATGGGCAGGGACACCTCCCACCAGACCAGGTTGCTCAAAGCCCCATCTTTATTAGCCGGATTAAGCATTACTGAGTAGCATTCACACACAGTAAAGTGGCAAGAAGGCACAGGCCTTCAAGAACGCTTCAATAAACAAAGTTAGGCAATCGATCTGACATCAGAAGACAGTAAATACTCGAGAGCATCATCATCTCCAATTACCTGGTTTCCAAACTGCGATCCTGTGTACAGGAAACGTTGTATGTAGTAAAATATGAGCCAAGCAAGTGATATAATCATCATGGTGATGAAGGCGATGGCTACGAAGACAACCGACTGGCCACTAATGTATTCCTGCACGTGTCGTGTGCCAACAACAATAGTCATTTTTACTGGGATCCCTCTTCGCACTGGCTCCAGTATCTCTATTCCTTTTGGATAGCCAACCATTATCACCACCGTGTTTCCTGTTCCTGTTGGAGAAGGGGGGGG
>NW_010181262.1:29308-36790 GCF_000695765.1 Mesitornis unicolor
GGGGGGGGGAAGGTCAGTAACCACAGTAAAAATTTAGGCATTCTGGCTTGATGGTAACTTGGGCCTCTTCAGTTAGTATCAGCAAACAAAGTTATAGGAAAGCTTTTATACAGAAGTAAAACTTCTGTATAAAATAAAAACTTTTATATATAAATATATAGTTATTTTCAGGCATACCAGACTTGATATGAAGTTTACTAGCAAAGAACCCTTCATGAATCTCTCAAACACGAGATAAAGATGCATCTGCTGAAGTTTATCTGTTCAAGGTCCTATACTCCTCATTCCACACAGTGAGGCAGACATGGATGTCATGCAAAAAACCCCAGGCAAGTTATATACATCTTATCTTGAAGCTGCTGAATTTCTAACATGCGTATCAGGAACAGCTGGTCTTTTGTTTGTCAGCATGGGAGCTGGAGACAGTATGTGAATATCACAAAGAGAGAGACAGTCAACTAAGTCTGAACCCGAGTCCACAGCACAATTACACTGGATATGCCGGAAAAAAATTCCAATATTTCATATTAAATTACATTAAATGTTAAAATACTTAAAGATTCTTCAGTACTAAGTATTCAAAATGTGGTAAGACTTTATGAGAAGGACTGCACAAGAAATACTTTGGGGCTCTTTTGGGAGCATGGAACAAAAGGATTTTTCTAGAATATTATAACTTGAAAGCACTCAAGCCATATGAAAAAGCACCTAATCAAAAAAACCAAAACCAAACACCTTTAAGCACCATACTGCCACCAAAAATTATAAGATGCTGTCAAGATCAACTAGCAGAAACCAAAGATCCCCTGTGACAAGAGTTTTACTCCATTTTGTCCAGAAGCATCTTCAGTACTGTCCCAGAAACATCGAACTTAAGTATTACAAAATAAATTACAAACAAATGTGCTTGTAAAAAATGCCACCTTTTCACAAGTCTGTGCTATTTTTATCTGAATACTTCTTACTTTGTGCGTACCAACACTGCCGTACACCCGTGATAAGTCATGGCTTTATAGCTTACTCTGCACTCCTGCCTCTGAGGAAAAGTGAAACGAAGCTCGATTTGGCAAGCAAACAGAGTAAGAAGAGAGGAGTTTTCCTATCTGGAAAGCTAAAGCTGTAATGCCACAGCTACCTTTTGAGGCTCACAAGAGATAACCAACCTGCAAGAAGACCTCCCATTGAAGACTTAAAGCCTTTTTCCCTCCCAGCTGTATTAGATTCACTACTGAGAAGCTCACTCAAAAGAAATGGTTGCCTAATTTATGTTACACCAAGTGGGGATTTTCAAAGCTCAGAGCTGCATTCCAGACTCATCACCTACTCAAAGAGTTATCTGCCTGTAATATTTAAACCAAACTCCTTTATTTGAGACGCTTCTGGCTGTGACACCTTGTCAACCTGGCCACTCTGCTCCCACAAAGGGGAACTTGGAGAAGTTTCACTTCTGTACATACCCACTCCTTCCTCTGTAAGGTGCAGGTGCTCCGCTGTGGTTGAGACACTAAAAGTTCCAGTTCCTAGGTGAATAAACCTTCTTCCTCAATACCCATTACCCTTTTTCAGCTTCACCTTGCACACCCAGCCCACTTCTGGTCACCTACTGTAGGAACCATTACACCCATCTGCCAAATTCAGGCCCAGCAAGAGAGCAGATTTTCCAATTTTTCTGGCAGTTTGGAGGATGCTGCAGAGAGACAAAGGAAAAAGGTGCTACTAGAGAAAGGCCCTACTTGTTCCTCCTCACCAGCAGCACCCACCCAGCTCCCAAAACACATGGCCTTGCCTGATGGGTGCACTAAGAGACACAAAGCAGCGAAGCTGGAGACAAACAGAACAAATCCAGAAGGAATTAGGCTCTGCTAATTAGTTCTACTCACCAACAACGCGCTGATCCACGTGACGCCACAAGCCCAAGCATACCAAGAATTGGCTAATAAATATAATTCTCCTCTCTGAACCAGCATGAGAGCATTACCTCATGAATCTCACAGAGAAGGGAGTGTGTCAAACACTCCTTGCTTTCTGCCCCTGCACAACCCCACCACAGGGAGGTCACAAGAAAAGGATGTGTGGAGGTAGAAATCTGTCTCGCATTGCAGAGAACTGTTATCCACATACCTACATCAGGAGATTAGGTCCTGTGTCCTGAAGCAATTGTAAGAGGTACAGATAACAGGAGGGGTTCCTAAGGGTGGCTACTGAATGGCACAGGAGTGCTGGAGAGATGCGGTTTGAGTCAGGCTTGGGGAAGAAAAGAGTTTCATGATTAGAGACAGCATGGATTTTTCAATCAAGAAAGGATTACTCCTCAATCCCAAAATCCTGAGTCGGTTTAATTCTGCTGTCTAGTTCCCTGCATGATTTCTAACAAAGAAGTATTTAAAACCTCCACAACAATCAGTAATGCCTTTCTCTGTTTTGTCACTAGCATGTCCAACCATCAGCCGGTTACTTCCTCGAAATGAAGCCAGTGGACTTTTGTGCAGTGTTTGCTAGGCAAGCTCTACAACTAGAAGGCGTCACGAACACAGTATGCCAGGCATTTTTAAATAAAAGCCTATTAAAAGTGTCTTAACAGTTGTAAAGACTTGGTGATGAACCTGCCATTAAAAATACATGCAACTAAACACAACAGCCTTGAAGGTCATGGGACAGAAGGAGGGGAAGCAAAAAAGAATCATGATCCCCTATTAGAGAAGGAACAAGAGCAGCCTCAGAGCAGCAGTTGCCCTGAGCAGCCTTGAAGACTGAGGGCTTTAACTCATTCCTAACTAATTTTAGACTTCTGTTCTGAAACACATTATTCAAGGACTGAAATGCTGTTGAGTCACTCCATCAGCTCCTTCAACTTCAAATCACATTTATAAAAAAACTCCAAGTGTCATATGCACGTATCCACTGACAGCCTCTTTTGTTGGCTCTGCCTTTCCGTAACTTTCTAATTTTGCAATACATAACTACATTTTTACTCTGCTAGAGTAAATTTGTTTTCTTTTATAGGTTCATTTGATGCTTCAGTGGAATCAGGTAGATTTGAAATCTTGTTTTGCCTTTTTTTTTTTAACACTGTCATTCAAATAAAGCAGCAAGAGCTGGCAGATTCTTAGGATACCTGGGAAGGAGGGCAAATTTGGAACTCTGAAGATGAAGGTATGTTTCCTGCCAGTGTGCCAAGGTCAGTTTTACTGCTACTATTGCTGGTCTTCACTTGCAAATGGGAAATTAGCACTGTTCTGATGAGGAAAAAAACAGTACAGACATAGATCTTGACTCCAGCCATCCCAAACTATCCCATCTATTCCCATTCATGTCTACAGGTAACAAAGATAATTTCCTATCATTTGGAAACCAATTGCAGACATACTGTAGTTTTTGTCCTTATGAGAAACACCACAAAGCTCCCAGAGTTTGGTAAAAGTGCTTGAGGTCAGTGCTTAGATCCATTTAAGCATAGACACTCTACTGATACTGCCACGATTTACACTGAGCCTTCTCCATAGCTTCTGGCCCAAACAAAAGTCTCTGATCTTTACCATATGCATAGCAGTACATCAACAACTTCATCACAAGCTTTGTCTCAACCACCTACCCCAACCACATCTCACCAAATCCCTGGTGCTTGCTGCGTTTTCACCTGCCCCAAGGAGGAGGATGCAGAACCAGAAGGGTCAAGGAGTCACCAATCAACAGCGGGACACATTCCTCTTTCCATATGGGTTTCCAACACATATGTACTCTTACACATGAAATAGGTATAAGCATTTTGAAGTTACTCCTGCTTCTTCAACATCACACAGTCACTGTCACAGCCACTGATTTAAGTTCTGCCCTTTCAGCAGCACAGCACCAGGAGCTTCCAGCATAAGGCATCAGTAGCACAGAAGTTATGCACCACTTGAGAATCTTGAGTGGTGCTGAAAGCCAAGTAGCGAAGAGTTGAAGTACATGTGAAAATAACCCTAACTCTGCCACTTTGGAGCTAGCAGGAGCTTTTAAAATCATGAGTAAAAAGTCATTTGCATCTGTTTTGTTCAGCATACCTGCATGAAAACACATGACAATGAAGGAGAGAACTAGCTGGATGTATTTTGGCAAAGCTGCACCAAATCAAAGACAGTTTTCTTTATGGAGCCAGTGATACACTCAAGCTAAGCCTCAAGCTTCCCTTAAACCCACAAGGTTTAAACCCACCAAAGCTCCACTCCAGATCTATCTTCAAATGACTGTGGCCAGTCCCCCACTTCCTCCACAACACTGCATGGCCGTCAAGCACAGTCGAATGTTACTCCCCAGTCTTCAAGGCACCAAACTTATGTTCCAATCAAGATCACCAAATCCCAGCTTGAGAGGGGATTTGGAGATGGCTGGATGCCCAGTATGAAGCGTAACAGAAAAAATACAGAATCAGAAGACTCTTTTTTCTTTCCACTGCAATATACCTCTGCCTCCCCCTAATCTCTCAACCAGCACTGAGCCTCTAAGTCTCCTTATTCTGCTACTACACACCTTGCTTCTCCAGACTCCTCTCCAACCCACTCCCCACTAGTATTTACATACAGTATTTATTCTGGTTTTGGAAAGGAATTTGAAGCCTCTGTATTACATTAAGTTCACCACCACTGCCAAAAGTGAACAAAACTGAGACTGCCTGCAAAGTCTATATTCCTGCAAAACTGAAGCTTGAGTTTGTACTATCCAGATTCAATAACTGAAGTACAACTCCTTGAGTCATTCAGGGAAAATGAGTATCTTCTACTGCAAAAAACCTCCCCAGCCATATGTGAAGTTGTTTCATTATTACTTCCCTCAAGGAGGGAAGTCATCCAGCATTGTGAACGTAGTTCAGGCAGAGAGCAAAGGCTCGAAAAACATCAGAAACATCAGTAGAGTCATACCTGAAGAACCTTCTTTTGGAAGGAGGGACAAGATTACCAGGTTACATATTCAAATTCCGGGCTCTGCTGTTCCAAAACTTTCATTAAAATCCCTACTCTCTGCACTCAAGAAGCACACAGGACACCCATGAAACAAAAAAGTGAACTACAGAATAATTGGAATATTTGTCCTTTACCAAATGCTTTGACACCAGCTAAAGCAAATTGCTTCCTTGCCTAATAAACAACCTTTTAACTCACGTTGGAATAAGTCCAAAACCACTGAAAACAACAACAAAAGCACACACGCATCACACACACCAGGAAGTTCAAAGGCCAGGTTTTTTTAGGAGGGTAAAACAATGAAACCTGAAGATGAGGAAAGTCACTCATTTACCACCTTCACACAATTCAGGCTGCACCTCTATCAGCCACAGCCGTTGCTCCATCTCACATCGTTTTCATGACCACTAATTGCAAATCCATTAAGTGGATGTTCCTTATGCGTATAACTCCACTCCTTAGTTACAGCACTGCAGATTGCCCAGAGTGTTTGTTCTCGGCACTCCTCCCTGAAGCAGGGTTTGTCTCCTCATGTGTCAGCTCACAAATCCCTTCACAGGAACAGCAAACTTGGATCCTGTAAAACACAGCTTTACATTCCACCTTCTCCCTTGCCTGTCTCCCACTGACTTTTTTTTTCCCCTTTAAAAAAAAAAATTCCAAGATTTAAGACACTAAAAGTAATTCTTCCCTATATTCTCAGTCAAGTGCACTGTAAAAGTTAAACATCTACATGTCTGAAAGTTTCAACCATGAAACAAAGATTTGTTACTCCAGCAGAGCTGGTGATTATCCCGTGATAGATCATTACACTCCCATCCCATCCAAACCATTCTGAGTACAACCTGCATTGGTGAAGTGAGTATAAGTACAAAGTATACCTGTATATATACTATAATAAATCTCACTCTTTACATAGCTAGAGCTTTCAGCAGTAAAATTCTCCTGGTTTAAGAAAAATGCTAACAGACCAGCAGCCAGGGAGCACTTCTCTTTGTACCACTGATAAAGGTAACTATAATAGCAAGTCCAAACTGGAACATCAACCCAAGGTCTTCTGCAGCACAGAAATGATAGCAGAAAAGTGAAAAATCATTAAAATGTTATAAAATAAGCAAGATAAGAAAAGGAGTAGGAAACTCCACGAAAGAGCAAATAACATTTATGAGAGGCTACAATGGGGCATGGAGAAGAACATGGGAAAATTCCCAAAGGGCGGAGAAGAATTTTGTACTGATTGGCCAATACTGAGCGACAGCCACAAAAAGAAAGAGAGCTGGTAAAGAAGAAACGATTATTACCCAACAGAGTTCCTTAATTGCCACACAGGAACAAAATCAAAGGTACATCTTACCTAGCATCCCACCTCCACTTCCACAGTGAATTAAGAACGCCAGAGATGGGCCAGGCTGATCTACCCAAGCAAGCAGCAGGCTACAAGGAATGGTAATCATGCTTCCAACCCCCAGGTTGGTGCCACTTGGTATTCCAAGAAAAGAGACTTGTTTTCCACCCAATATATCATAGGTGCTATGAAGAAACAGCTCCCTAACTAAGATTTGCAGCTTCCTATATTAAAGAAGGTTTGCTTTCTTTAAAAATGCATTACAGTTCTACTTCAACCAACTCCCTGGTCTTCCTCCTCACCACCAAGAATGATGGCCTGGGCATTAACAAACTCATTGTGCCAGGACCATGTGAAACAGATTTGCAGCATTTTTTTCTTTCTCTACTTTGTTTTTATATCCTTTCCTGAAGGCCTTCCAGTTCTTTGGAAGCCTACAAGTGCAGGCAGATTTTGTAACAGAGTTTTGATTTTTTTTTTCCCCTTCTTCAGTTTAAGCATCTGCTATTGTCACGCTCATAAAATCCAGCAACATACTTCAGTCTCATACCCCAAGCAGAGACTGCAGTGACAGAACATCTGGGTTCTCATCTCAGTAAATGATCCCTTCTGTGGGATCATCGGCACGCTCAGGCAAGCCAAGTCAAGGTCCTTCTCTAGCCTTCAGTTTCCTTACCGCATTGGCAAGCATTTTAAGAATTACCTGATGCTTATGTCTCTCTCCCATATCCTACAGACCTGCGCAGGAGAGGATGCTGAAGCTATTACAATAAAGCCTGTACCAAAAGCGATCCTCAAATCGCTACGCCTATACCTCCAAAGGCATCAGAAGGCATCTTTGGGATACCTGGCACATTTCTGCATGGCCTGCAGAAAGCGGCCTACCTGTCACTGCTGCAGCCATTCTGCCAGGGGGTACACGGCAAAAAGGTAGCTCTAAATAAAACCGTGGCCCCCCCAACACCTCGGACTGCAGTCTGTGGTACGGCTACCCACTACGAGGGCTTTACAGCATCTTCTCCTCCACTCGGAAGCTGGAAGACGGTCCCGGCGTTTCTCCAGCGCAGTTTAAAGGAAAGAGAAACAAAAACCCGGCTCTTTGTACCATTTTTACGGGGATTTATGCACACCACCCCTCCCCAATCCCTTGGCGCGCAGAGCTCCGCTCCACCGACGCGTACCGGCTTCAGACAAAGC
>NW_010181263.1:0-6314 GCF_000695765.1 Mesitornis unicolor
GGCTGTGCTCCCTTTTAACTTTGGAGGCAAGCCAAGTGGTGACTGTAACACCACTCCAAGGAAACCAGTTGAATCCTGACTGTGGTCACAGGGTGGATTGTGTGGCAGATGCACCCACCCTACTAAAGACCTGAGAAAAACCCAACAAAGACAGTGCTAAAGTTTCTGGCCCTGGTGGCGCCAGGACTGCCTCCCCCCTCACAGCTCCACACAGTGGGGGTCAAAGGCGGGAAAGCTGGTGTCCTCAACCAATAGGGGGTGACACGACCATGTACTGACCACAGATCAGATTCGACCAGGGTATATATGGGGCCCCGCCAGAGGACTCATTGGAGTCGGTCCTCCTCGGAGCAGCAGGTCTGCAGTCGGGGACTCTCCCCTTGAGTTGGGACGCCACTTAAGGGAACTTCTCAAGACTGAGAGCCCTCCCTTTTTGGTGAGTGAGTGAGTGCACATTTTGGATCATTTGGCCAAATCTTAAGAATTCTTAACTCAGCTGTGTCTGGTAATATTCCCAACCAGCATATCGAACCTGTATTTGTTAAATGTCAGTGGGATGTTGTCTTGGTGAATGAAGTTTAGTCTGCTTAATTTCAGTTGCAGATTAAAGCTTGTTTGAGTTCATTATTTGTGTGCGTGTAGCCATTTTGGTGCGATTCCGTGACAGAGGCCAATTCTGTCCAGATCAAAAATTCCTTCTTCTGCCAATTACTAGGCTTAGGAAAGAGTTTTCTCACTGGAGGCGCTTTCCATAGTAATGTATCATCCTTTCCCACCTCTGGAATCCTTATAACACTATTCTCGTCCCAAATATCCATCTTTTTTCTCAATTCCCCTCTGACAACCTTCCACAATAGTTCATATTCCTTCTCTATTCCTTCTTCTCTTACAATACCTTTTATCACCTAATCGTCCGATTGGGCCAAGCGATGAAGCCTCCTGGCCTTGATACTTGGTATCAATGACTGAAGCCGCACGATACCAAGTCCTCCATCATGCGTGCTAGAATATAAAATCGCATTGCAAGCGCAGCCGTTCCTCAACTGCCTCTTCAATCATGTGGTCAAGGTTTTCCAGGTACATGGCTTTTACCTCCACGTGGGCTGCCCAGTAAATCAAGCGAGGGATGGCAAACCCTTTCAAGATGTCAACCTTCTGCAATGGTTTTAATTAAGCCATTCCACTCCGATGTAACCAACCCTTCAATTTGTCCTGCAGCTCTGGTTTCTTAACTCCCACCCATGGGTCAAAATATGTACCCAAGTATTTCTCAGAGCTGCCAGGTTCAGTCATATCCAAGGGGGAGTCATTAATTGTCCCTGCTGGAGAGTTGTTAACAACGTAGGACTCTTCAGTGGGAGTAATAAAGAATCCGTGGCATTTCTCCCCTTGCTTCTTGAGGCCAGTAAGATCACAAAAGGCCTCAAGGACTTTAATACTCCTAGCCATTCCCTCCCATGAATCACTTAACAGAACTAGGCCGTAAGCAAAAGCCATTAATGTTACTCTTTGAGAACCATGTGGGATACCCACACCATCTTTCTCCAGCCTGCACAGCACAGGGTCTAGGCATAAATTGAACTGTACAGGGGACATTGGCTCACCCTGTTTAACCCCGACCTTGATCTGAATAGATTCGGATCTGACTGTATTATCTGTTACACATGTTTCAGTGCTTGAATAGAGGTTGGAGATCAAAGATATAAAATGATCATCCACCTCCTTTTGTTTTAAAACCGTAATAATTTGAGTGTGACTTACAGTATCGAAGGCTTTGGCAAGGTCAACAAAGACAACGCCAATGGGATAATGATGTTTCTTTGCTCTTTGAATAAGCAGCTGTAACAGCTTCAAATTCTCAGAGCATCCCACCGATCTCATGAAGCCTCATTGCAGTCGGTTAATGGAGCATGCCTTGCTGTTACTATTCTTGAGAATAATCTCAGAAGCGTCGGATCAATTGTGATTGGGCGTCAGTTATTGATGTCATTTTGGTGCTTCAGCAGCACGGACTTTGGTATTAAAATAGTTTGGCATTGCCTAAGAACATCCGAAATAGTGCCAGATATCAGCGAGAGATTGAAAAGTTCCACAAGATGTAGATAATGTGGATCGTTGTTCACGATGTCTCATAATGTCAATGCATCCGGCCCTGGCGCTGCATCGGTGTTCATATCTTTGATGTTCTGGGCCACCTCTTTAGCTGTTATTGTTTCCTCAAATGCCATATTGTCCACCATGCCTAGAGGCACAAAGACACCAAGCCCTTTGAATGACCTGGGCGATTCTCATCTGGAGCAAAACACTTCCTGTATTTTCTCCATAGGGATCTCACACCCCAGGGACTCCATCTTGTCCAAAACTATTTTGGCGAGTTTTCCACGATCACGGCAGAAAAGCTGCTGGTGATGCAGATATTATCCCCTCTTGGAGGCTCTCCTCTTCATCCATCCCATTGAGGGACTGCAGAGCTAAGCCTCCCACGCCTTCCCTGGTGCAACTTTGCGACTCGGCTGCCCTTCATCCCTACGGAAGAGGCACAGGCATTGCCCTTGGACCGCCGTATTAACAACTGTTAATAGATCTTCTGAGCCTTCTATCAATCTTTCATAATCCCCTCACAAAGGGAAATCCTTTTGAGATGACAGCCATTCAGTTACTGTCTTCATGTATTTCTTCCTTAAACTGGTATCCTTAAAACTCTCATCCAGACCTTCACAATGATCCCCACTCGACTCCAGATGTTTCTCTTCTTCTAGATTTTCAGATTTTACTTCTTTTGGTTGTTTATTCTTTAGCAATCGTTTTTTATCACCTATTTGTTTTGCGGACTTCATTGGTATTTTCTCTGTGATCAGCTTATTGATGTTTCTCCTTCCCTCATACTGGCAGTCGAGCTCTTGTAACCTTTTTACCTCTTCCTCAGTCCACACATGGTGCCACACCTTCACAGCTTCACAGCTGGGCGTCACAGCTGGCCTCAATCCTTTCAACATTCCCAGTGGCTGGATGGACATGCCGCATATGTTGACTCAGGACAATTTTGGAATCAAACCCTCTCTCGCATTCCCCACACTGAAAATCCCCTCCCAGGGCCGCTTCCAGTGTAGGCACCGCTGCCCCCTTGCACTTAGGAAAATAGCATGCAATGCTATGATGTTTTTCATTGGTCCTGCCACACCAGGCACACTGGAACAGGACCCTTTTCTTCTCGTGGGCTCTCTTTAGATGTTCAATTAATCCCAACATTTTACCTGTCCTGTTACCACAACAAGGACAAGATGGATTTTTGTCCGGAACATTCACAACTGGTGTGCCTACAGTAGGGAGGTCGGGGCAGTATCCAGGACAGGGGTCGATAACTGACAACCATCATCCATGCTGGCAATCGAAGGTGGGGTGCCCTTCTCCTTAGGTCTTTCACTAGGGCTACTTTTACTTTCCACCCCCCGTCACGGTTGGCGAGGCAGTGTAGATCTCAGGCAATCTCTCCAACCAGTCGCTCCACTCACGTGGAGGATTCTATTCTATCCCAATGATTGCCGAGTTGTAAAAAGTACACTCACCCAGATGTATACCCTCAAAATCCCCTACGAGGCAGATGATACTAGCCTCTTTCAATTTCATGTCTGACCGATTGGTCTGGTTGGCTACCGTCACGGCATTAAGCCGAACGGTCTGCCACACATCGAGTAAGACACAATGTGTCACTCCTTTTCTGGGTTAAGTAACAGTGGCCTGTCCACCAACAGTCAAAGCTTGTCATTGTACTCGTGACGTTGTCATGATAGTTGGTAATCATCACGAGATTTCCCACATGCTACAGTTTATTAACTATAGCTAACAGATTACAGAGTCAAAACTGAAACATTACAGACACCCTATGCTGATGTCTGCCTATGGAAACTAGCAAAAACATGAGCTATATCTACAGAAGACATCAGTGGGTAATTAGATAATCGCCTTGCAACCTTTTTGCTTTGGGAACAAGAAAGCCCAATTTTTTGTAACATAATATTGTTGCCTCCATGCCATTTTCCTCGTGCTCCAATAGGGAAACCTACAAAGTCAACAAATTTGACATTAGTTAGATCTTTCACCTGAACCCCCAGATGCTGATATGTAGGACAAGGCCTGAAGAGCAGGACCCCAAGTACTGCTCAATTAATCAGCGGGGACGTGCTGATACTTGTAGGCCATAAACCTTGGGAAACTGAAGGCAGTCATGACCATAAAAGAGTTAAACAAGGACCTGAAAAACAGGAACTGTTTGTTAGCATAACAGTATATCACTGACCAACCAAATGCAGTCACGTGAGCAGTGCATGTTCAAAAGAACCAATCTGTTTAAAACACGCAGCCAATGTAAGCATATCTAAAGAAACAACTGCACACAATAAACTGACATTCTGCTTGCATCAAGCTGTGTCCCATCTCTCAATCGCCGCAAATTCGTGACCCCAACGTGATGGGTTTATGAACCGCCTAGCTGAGCAGCTCTCTACGAGTCCCACAGAACGTTGAATGTGCTGCTGAAAGGAAGTGGGAGCCGACTGGCCTGAAATCCCTTCGGAGTAGAGAGGTGAGCTGCGGGAAACATGGGGAATCAAGCGTCTTCCCTGGAAAGAGATGTATATGAATTTATGAAAATGCAGGAAGGGGGAATAGAAGCCAAAGAAGGGGGAGGGGTGGAAAACCCAACGGCGCCTCCTTTGCCACCCTCTGGGCCACCGCGTCCCGGACCTTTAGGCATATATGCCGCCAGTTACCCCCCGGAGGAAGACCCTTTCGATCTGGGTCCAGTCGATCTGGACAAGGAACCGGACTTATACCCTCCCGATCCACACGATGTGTGGGCTAACATAAGACAACAAGCCCTGAAAGAAGGGGATCTGGAGGTTGCTAAAACAACTGTAGCTCCAGTGATTTATCAGGGCCGCCGGGGGGCGCAATGGGAAGCCCTATCTTTTCCAGTTATTAAGGAACTGCGCCGTACCGTCACCGAGCATGGGCTTTCTTCCCCCTATTTTGTGAGTCTGTTGTCTTCCGTGTTCGACACATATGTTATGACTCCTCATGATCTAAAGTCTCTACCGCAATTGTTATTGACTCTGACTCAATACTTGTTATGGGAGTCACACTGGAGAAGGGGACTTCAGGCACTCCTCCTTACATATGTGGGTCATAATAATGCTGCATTAGCTGTGCTGACCATGGAGCACCTTACCGGTATGGGTCAGCACTCAGATCTGGTAATTCAAGCTCAAGACTGCCCCCGAGAGGCTCTTGAGGCAGTTCTCGAAGAAGCAAAAAAGGCTTTTCTTAAGATCCCTGACTCATAGAAACCGCAGAAAGCCTTTACCACTATCACTCAGGGACGGGTCATAATAATGCTGCATTAGCTGTGCTGACCATGGAGCACCTTACCGGTATGGGTCAGCACTCAGATCTGGTAATTCAAGCTCAAGACTGCCCCCGAGAGGCTCTTGAGGCAGTTCTCGAAGAAGCAAAAAAGGCTTTTCTTAAGATCCCTGACTCATAGAAACCGCAGAAAGCCTTTACCACTATCACTCAGGGACCCTGAGAGCCTTACATGCAGTTTATCGATAGACTGAAACAGGCTTTGGAATGTCAAATAGACAACACAGAGGCTCGGGAAATACTGTTGTTAAAGCTGGCTGTTGAAAATGCTGATTGTAAAAAGCTATTGAAATCTCTTCCTAATCCAAATCCAAGATCCGGAGGAGCATATAGCCTCTGTTAAACCCTTTGTGTTACTCATTCCTATGATTCTGTGGGGGCGTGATGTGCTATCACAGTGGGGAATGTCCATTCGGACCCATTTTTAGACAGGGCCATTGAAGTGTGCGACACCCTAAAGTTAATATGGAAAACCGATACCCCTATTTTGGTAGATCAATGGCCCCTACCACTGGAAAAGCTTCATGCCCTGTAAGAATTAGTTATGGAGCAGCTAATGAAGAGGCATATTGTGCCTTCCACTAGACCTTGGAATTCACCTGTTTTTGTTATTAAAAAACAAACTGGCAAGTGCCACTTGCTCCATGACCTCCAAAAAATGAATGACACTATGGAAGACATGGGAGCCCTCCAACCAGGACTCCTGTCCCCCACTATGATTCCTCGACATTGGCATTTCACAGAATCACAGAATCTCAGGAGTTGGAAGGGACCTCGAAAGATCATCCAGTCCAACCCCCCTGCCAGAGCAGGATCACCTAGATCAGGTCACACAGGAACACGTTCAGGTTGGTTTTGACTTGGCTTTGAATGTCTCCAGAGAAGGAGGCTCC
>NW_010181264.1:0-1227 GCF_000695765.1 Mesitornis unicolor
ATTCTGTGATTCTGTGATTCTGTGATTCTAGTCATCTACTGTCAAATTATTGCAAGAGGTTCTTAAGCATATACATCCTTTCCCAATTGTTGCAGGAGGAGAGCGAGTAAAGTTCTACAAACCCCCTTGGGCTAAATTAAGGTGAAACAACTCCAAACGATGATTAAAAATTTTATTTATAAACGTCTTGAATCTGGAAAAGGTAAACCACTTGAGCTTGGAAAATGCAGCACATCGGCAATGTGGATTCTTATTGGTAACCTTTACAAGAAGAAGGAAAAGAATAGAAAAGGGAGACAGGAAAGGAGAGAGATAAGAAAAGATATCACCACCTTTGGATCCCATTATGACAGTGATGGATGTGGTGATCCTCGATCCTCAGTGGTGAGCGTGCACATGGCTCTACTGGTGGTGGGTGCCATTGTGGGGGGTGGTGGTCATGAGACGCTTCCCCGAATAGACTCTGTGAGTTGTCTTGCCTGGCAGCACAGAACTGCCCATCCTCCAATAGGCAGATGCTTTCATCTTCCCCACACTTAACTGAACTTGTGTTTTGTTATGGAGATAATGCCTTGTGTGTGATCTCTAAGGAGAAGGGGCACTGGAAGAGGGAGTGCCCACAAGCAGAGAATTTAGATCCAACCTGTCAGGCTACTAAACTAATGATATTAAAAGATGTGGCCTGAAAGAGACAGGGGGAATCATCCCCAGCTAAACTGCTGGTTACCTTGAGGCTGGGGAACAATGAACTAGAATTTTTAGTTGATACAGGAGCTACTTACTCTGTGTTTAATACTTGTAAAGAAAATTGTAGTTGTGAAACAATGTTGTTGGTGACACAGAGAAACAAGAAAATTGGCCTTTTTTGCAGCATCTAAAATATAAGTTAGGTAAACAATAGGTTTAATCAATTTTTATATATGCCAGAATGCCTGATGCCCTTGATGGGAAGAGGTTTATTGAGCAAATTAGATGCAAAGATTGCTTTTAAGAATGGAAAAGTTCAATTAATAATACCCAAATCAAAAGCTGTAGAGGCAAGAATTTTTATGTTACAGAGCACACAAAGACTGGAGGAAGAAATTCCTACAGATGTAGAGGATGCAGTGACACCCCTGGTATGGGCAAGTGGAATCCAGGTCAGTCTAAGCTAGTGGAACTAAACTGGTAAGACAAAAACAATATCCTAGTAAGTAGGAAGCTAGAAAGGAGCTGGAAGAATTCATA
>NW_010181265.1:0-60345 GCF_000695765.1 Mesitornis unicolor
TTTTTTCCTACTCCTGAGAAGCACGTGGTGCGAAAACCAACTGCAATCCCCACTCCCATTCCCCTGCACCTCAAGACAAAGGAGGAGGGGGGAAGGTGAAGAAACTGGGAACAAAGCTGAGCCCGGGAAGAAGGGAGGGGTGGGAGGAAGGTGTTTTGATTTTAAGATCCAGTTGTATCTCCCATTGTTCTACTCTGATGTTGGTAACAAATTAAAATTGTTTTGTTTTTTTATTCCTTATGATAAGTCTGTCTTTTGCCTGTGATCTGTTTAAGTGGTGAGAAGCCCTCCCAGTCCTTATTTTGACTAGCCCTTTTTTGGAGCATTGTGGTGCTCCGTTATGCACTGGGCCTAAACCA
Organism: Mesitornis unicolor; assembly: GCF_000695765.1. NCBI lineage: Eukaryota > Metazoa > Chordata > Aves > Mesitornithiformes > Mesitornithidae > Mesitornis > Mesitornis unicolor. Next base: position 360 of record NW_010181265.1, read on the forward strand.
TGACACCACATTACTACTCACATAACCCAATTAGCAACTCCAGAACACTCAGAGAAAAACCACAAGGAATAACTTGTGATTAATGGATAAAGCTTGAACTGTTTTGCACATGGGATCTACCTTTTAACTACAAATAGGAAGCGCGTTTATAGAAATGATAGTGTGGTACAAACAATTCTCACATATACACAAAGGAGCAGGATATCTTTGCTAAACAAACTCTTGCTACCCAGCTGTAGAAGTGATGAAGATGAGACCTAGAAGTCTAGACTTCTTTATTCAAGGCTGGAAGGAAAAAGGCAAGATGTAAAGGAAGCAGGAAAGTTCCCTGTTTGCAGGCTGACAGTCATCTATATCAAATGTCATTGGATTAATCTATTTTTACTGATCTAATATATTTTTAAATACACCTGCGACAATTTTATGGTCCATTAGTTGCATCTTCCAATCTGCCAAAACTTGAATGTGGGTCAAAATCTAGCATTGGGAGTGTAAGAAAAATATGACAGTAAGAATTTTAAATCTACAGAAGGCTTATCTCAGTAGCCTGAACATTACTTTCTGTGATCTTGAGATGTTTCCACTTTTTCTGTCCATGCTCAATGACAAGAGACAAACAGAAGGTGAAGGTAGAAGTTTACTGTTTAAAAGTTTCTTCTTTGTATTGTGCAGATTCTCTGGGAGAACATCTGAACACTGTCACCTTCAGATTGGCAGAGCTAGGATTCACACCTCAAAAGATGTTGTCTTTTTCATGGACTTGAAGAATTCCACTGGACATAAAGAAATAGTGTCTGCTTCTGCTCTGGCCAAGTAATCCCCTAGTACCTCTCAGTTGCTATGGTTTCTGCAGAACTGTCCTCCTCAGACAGGGTCCTACCCACTGAAGGAAAGGAGTGTCTACAGCAAACCCAGGCAACACAGAGTCAGTCCTGAGATTTTTAGTAGGGCTGCTGATGTGTGGTATTGTGTTATGGGAGAAAGAATATGGAGGCATTTGTTTCACTTCTCAGACCCTCCAATCTGACAGTCTCTGGTGGAATAGGATGAAGTGGGGAGAGGAGAGAAGACAAAAGCAAAATAACAGGAAAGCCAACAGACATTTTAGTGTTCTTAGAAGGTGATAAAGGACAACATAAAACTAAAATTAAGAATGAGTCTTTATGACCAAGGTAAATTAATGAACATGGGAGGAGAAAACTAACGCAAGAAGCAGGGAAGCCTCTTTGTTTTTTTTTCAGCAGGCTGACAGCCCAACTGATAACCACAACAGGTTCAAACCAGGAATTTACAGGGACTATTGCATTTCACCCTCATCCTGTAACAAGGCCTCCTAAGCATTTGAAGCAAAGAAGAAATAATTTCCCCTTGCAGTTTCAAATTCTGAGTCACCAGAATTGCAGAGACAGGCATTTAGTTAAAGATGGTGCTCCACATCCTTGAAACAACTCTTATTTCGGCTGTAAATTGAGGACAGAATTATACATTGAGTCATTAAGCTCTTTTCCTTGCAAAATTTGAGCTGCATTGATTCTATGGAAGAAGCTCACATACAGTTTACCCCAGCTGTTCAGCAGAGTCCTTTCAAAAATCTCTGCTATATCCTACACACACACACACACACACATACATATATATATATATATACACACACACACACACACACACATAGCATTTTCCTGCCACCCCCCACCTGCACCTCAGGAAGCTGTAGTGGTTTTAAAGAAGCTTTGCAGCAGCCTGCTACCACCGCTTTGCTACAGCAGCTGACTGAACTGACAGCATTATAGATAGAATGCAAACACGAAAGCTTGTCAGTACTAGTATTTAGTGCAAAGCCTCGGTATCAAGGGTATGAGCCTAAGAGTTCCTAGAGCCTCTGCAGCTGTCAACTTTCAAACATGAAAATGCAGATTTCAGTTTTAAGACATAAGCACCCAGCTAGGAAATATTATTCCATTGCGTAATAAAATCTATATCTCTATATTTAGTAGCATCAATAATTGTGATGCATGGAGTAAAATGATTTCTAAGTCACAATCAACATATACGCTAACTCAGATGTTGATTTTAAGATATAAGCACCCAACTGGAAGATTATATTATTCATATACATAATAAAATGGTTTCTATGTTTAGGATAGCTGATGGCATTGAAACATGGAGTGAATCCTCCCTTGGAGAGAAGACATTTCTCTGTGCTTCTGAACACATGCTTTGATCATATATAAACTCATCAATAGTGTTTCTTCTTTTGGGTTCATTCTGAATATTTTCTCATTTTCCTTTCTCTTTCTCTTTCTCATCTTAGAGAGTGAATCCCATGTTCGTGTAGTCCTGGCTCTTTCTGTTCCTTGAGCGCATTCTTAGCAAGTGTATTATTAAGTTAATAAGGTTTAACTTTGATCCTTTTTCTGAACAAATCAAGCTCTGTGCTCAATTTCCTCCCATTTTATGCTTTCTCAAAAGCTTCAGTACTACGAATAAATTTATTACCTCTCCAATATGCCCCTCTAGCAGTTATACTATGAAATGTAGCAGCATTGGCCAATGAATAAGCTTTTCTAGTTCCTCTCCATTTAGACCTTTTTTCAGGAAAGAAAATAGGAGCAATATGACATAGTCGCTTTCTCCTCCAATAAGCATTTGCATGGATAATATTTATGAATTCTAATGTGAGCTACACATTGTGCAGAATGATGTTACTATTCAAAACTGTATCTGACAGAGACCTTGTTCAGAAGACTGATCTCTGTTTAATAAATACAGAGAAAAAATGCAATGATAAAAAGAAAACTCTAGCCTTAGAAATATATTATAACAAAATGAAATGATATTTTGTTTTCAGTTCAATACGTAAAATGTATAAGTAATATAGAACCCTTATTATAAGCATGAAGTAAATTTGCTTATGGTTTAAATAACAATTCCACAGAAGCTGGAAAACTGTCTTTTCCTTGAATAATATTGCCTGCTTCAGACTGTTCCTATGATTCTTCACTTGGAGACAATTTGGGGTTAATTTGGAGGTATACTTCTTCATTTGGAAGATTTTCCCTTAAGCATAATTTCTAATATCAGCTGTCTCTTTCTTGCTTATGCAAGCACTTTCTTAGGAGGGATGAGGCATATAAGAATGAAAAAAAAAAAAGAGGTAGGTATTGCCATTCAAAGGAAGTAAGCATTCCAGAAAAGATTAAAAGAGACAAGAAGTGAAGAGAAAACAATAGAAAGTTAAGCTCTTACTGAAATCTGAAAGCTGGTCTGAATATATGGTTAGCAAAGATGCACAGCTTACAGTAACTGTTATAAAATATGCCTAATAATTTTGAAGGGGGCTCAAATCCTCCTATTTCATGGATGGCCCTATTTCTAACAAAAAGGAGAAACTAAGAAGATGCTTTTCCAGATTATGTCCTTCTGTCACTGACTGCTGATGAGATTCATTCAAATTCTTCTGTGGCACAGAGCAGTGAGAGCCAGTACAGAAGACTAGCTGGGCCACCAGCTGTCTTAGCAAAATAAAAATACCTACTTTGCGATGGAGTTGATCTGAAGAAACACAGAGGGAATTAAAATGAAGAAATGAAGAATAGAAAATATTGTTTTGCAGGGAAAGGATGGAAATATTTCAAGAGTTATTGCTGAAAGGCATTTTTCCTTCCAAAATCAGAAAGGAAATATTTGTAGGAAATCTAAGGTTTCTAATTCCCACTGAGCTCAATGGGACTTGTGACGTGGGAACTGATGCTTCTCTCAAAATGTCAATATTACTGACATTTCTCACAGAGTTTCAAATTCAATAGAAGTTATAACTTCACCCAAAGGCAAGACAGTACTCTCACGCTCACCAGTACATGAAAATAGCTGTACTGTATAGCTCAACACCCTACTTCAGCTCCCTGGTGGCAGTAGTGGCTGCCAAGAGAGGAATACAGGAACAAAATAAAAATAAAGTATCTCCTCTTCAAAGCATTTTCCCATTGTCCAGTGATTTGTGACTTAGGAAATTCCTGATCCAAAATATTAACTTTCCAATTGTTCCCACTGTGTGTTTTCCCTCCATTAATTTGTCTAATTGCTTTATCCACACCACCATGTGGGAAAGCTGTTCCACAGTTGCCCAGCATGAAGCTGTATTGTCTTTTGTTTGTCTGGGATATGGCATCTGTGAGTTTTGCACAGTAAATAAGAATCAGGACAGCATTTTCTCATCCTCCTATGGCAGCAGGAAACTGCAAGACCTTACTGATTGTATGCAGCTCTCTTGTTGCTCAAACAATCCCCCTTCCAAAACCACCACCTGTTAGGTGTACTGGCTTGCCCCAGTTTGGGAAGTGAAGTAGCTGAAATAAAAGCACATATAAGAACTGCAGAGGTTCTGATGAAAATACACATTCATTTTAAGGAATATATGGAGTGAATAATGCAGGAATGACAATATGTCAAGAAAAAGATACAGCAAGAAAGTCTCTATAGGTCCTGTGTTTGGAAGATTTCTTTTTCACCACAACACACTCTTTTTCAAGAACATGGAGGGTCCCTTCCCTCCATCAGCCATCTTTCTGCTTTTGGTATCTCCCCTTAGGGCAGTGACTCCTTCCTTCTTTTATAGTCCTCTGTTATAGTTCCCTATTCCTCAATGTCATCACACAATCAGTGCATAACTGCTTTTCTTCCCAGGATACCTCAACTTTGTTCCTATTTTGGGTGCGCAGAGACAATCACTGCTTTTTCCACTCTGAACTTTAACCTTCCATTAATAATGGAACAACATAATAGATAGATAGGCCTTCATCCAGAAAGAAGTTTGTAGTTTAACAGTGACATGGGAAGAGTCCCAAATGACATCTGAGAGAATTTACTAGCTGAAGATTTTGAAAATCATTGTAAGTGGAAAGGATTTAGATATTTCTGAGCACTCTACTGACCCCATTGTCTTCTATATTTCAGAATCTAGCAAAGCTGTCAAAGAAGCAATGTATAATTGCAGCTCTTATATTTGGTTAAGTAATCACAGAATCACAGAATATTAGGAGTTGGAAGGGACCTCGAAAGATCATCCAGTCCAACCCCCCTGCCAGAACAGGATCACCTAGACTAGGTCACACAGGAACGTGTCCAGGTGAGTTTTGAATGTCTCCAGAGAAGGAGACTCCACAACCTCTCTGGGCAGCCTGTTCCAGTGCTCTGTCACCCTCACAGTGAAAAAGCTTTTCCTTATGTTCACATGGAATCCCCTATGCTCCAGTTTGCACCCATTGCCCCTTGTCCTGTCATTGGACATCAGAGAGAAGAGCCTGGCTCTGTTGTCCTGACACTTGCCCTTTATAAATTTATAAACATTAATGAGGTCTCCCCTCAGTCTCCTCTTCTCCAAGCTAAAGAGACCCAGCTCCCTCAGCTGCTCCTCATAAGAGAGATGCTCCACTCCCTCAATCATCTTTGTGGCTCTGTGCTGGACTCTTTCAAGCAATTCCCTGTCCTTGAACTGAGGGGCCCAGAACTGGACACAATATTCCAAATGCGGTCTCACCAGGGCAGAATAGAGGGGAAGGAGAACCTCTCTTGACCTACTAACCACACTCCTTCTAATACACCCCAGTAATAGAACTCTTCTGAGTCCACTCTTAATTCTGTGTTTCTTTCATAGCTTAGGAAAGCAACAAGAGAGATAATTCTTAAATACTATGAAGTCTGAAAGGGAATCTGAGGTGTATTGAAAATAAAATGGAATTAAGCATTCTGCTGTTAGGTTATGAGTAGCCTTCTGTTATAAGGATGTTAAACATTGTTAAGAACATCTGGGCTTGGAGGCAGGAGAACTGAGGGAACTCATTCAACAGCCCAGCAGAGTGCAAGCTCATCTGAAACAAAGAAATAGAATAAGATTTGATAATATACAAGGAGGGAAAAATAAGGTAGCTTTATTTGGAGTATCTTCTAAAACCTATAAAATTTTTGCTTAACAACCTCTTTGAAGCCATGATATAAGTGTCGGGACTGTGGATATTTCACAGAAACATTTATCCCAAAATCCAGTGATAAATGTCCATGTCACTCTAGCCTTTTCTTTGTCCTGCACTCGTAACCATACACCACCCATGCGCCTATCTGTGGTGCATTTACTAAGGGGTGGTCATTTGCCAAATGTAGTTCTTTCCCTCTCTTCTACCCTGGAGGACTGTCATCTTTAGGCAAAGTTTTCTTCTAAGTTTATGTGCTCCTACATGTCACTATTTGCAGCCAGTAGTCTTGGGAATGAACTCAATACAAATAGGATAAGTAGAAGTTTTTCCTTATTTATGTCCCATATGGAAGTAGCATGCACTTTTCACAGGAACAATCCAGCAGAAGTAGGACAAGCTGGAGTTCATGAGACATCAGATGGCCTTCAGAACAAACTTAGCACTTGTAGCCCAACCACAACATAAACACATGGATGGAGTTTTGCACCTTTCCAAAATGATCTGAACTTTTCAGAAAGGGAACTAATGTTCATCTAGGATGGGATTAACAACAGGGCATAGTTTGACATTAAAGTTCAGTAGTATGGAACTGAATAATTAAGCTCTGTGGTCTTCATGACAGAGTTTCAGTGCTGAACATTGGCAAAGCAAAAATCTTAAAAAGAAAGTAATATGCACATCTTGAAAAGCTTCGTTATTACATTCTGTGGTAGAGAGAAGCAGAACTGGAACAATTTCTAGACCTCAAATAATGTCTAAGGTAAACTGGAGTGAATGGTAACCACTGTAGTTACCATTAAGAGATACTGGGGTTTTTGTGTCTGTGGTTTCAGAGTTAAAAATAACTCAGCATTGCATGCAAATCAGTGACCTCTACCAAGAACAGAGGATGTATTTCCCTCATTAGTGGTGGTAAACATTGTAAACAAAATGTATACACTGACACAAGGGCTTATTCAGATATAACAAGCAAGTGTTAATTATACAATTCTCATGTGCAGTCTGAGAGCTAGCAGCGGACCTGTATTACAAAATATTCCTGGTATTCAGTTAAGCTTGTCTACAGGATAAAAATGTGGAGAGAAAAAGGCACCAAGAAACAATATTAACTGAGATGCCTCATGTAATCTCTTCACATTGAAGAGCACACAGTAGCTTTATCCAAATAAACAACTGGCTTTTACTTCATTGCTGTTCATATCTGATTCATTAGAAGAATTCATCAATGAGTTAGGATTTGGGGCAGAGGTCTCAGTCTGCTGGGCATTATGCATTACAGAAGTGTTCCCCTGTAAAACAGGGCATACATCCTACTCCACATGGCCTCCAAGCCTTGTTATGATTAGAGCAATACCTTCTGATGCTTACTGGGCTGGGAAAACATTGCCAGTTATTCACAAAGACAAAGAAGTCCTGCCTTGCAATGTGAGAGCTTTTCCTCAAGCATAAGATGCACCTTAAATTGTGTTTTATAAACGTGCATTTGCTTTGTCATTAATTAATTTAAGGCATATTTGAAGTTAAAGCAGTGCTGGCGGTATTTAAGAGTATTCATTATATAGGGATGTCTCTTGGCTGCAAGGTAGCTTTCTTACCAGGTTTGTACAAGCGTGACTTGTTAAAGCTTTCATTGATATAAAAATGTGGCTCACTGAGATCTGTACTGAAGGAAAAAAATGCTAGAATTTTTTTGGAGAATGTATACTTTGATTAAGTTTGTTACTGAGGACGAATGCCTTGCTAAAACTCATACTGACTAAAATTGGCATGTATTGACAAAGTGAATTTATTTTTTATATTATCAAAGCCCTTGAATGCTCCTCTATCCATAAGTGCAACTCTGTATTTTCAATTAACCAGCCACAGAGAAGGTTTCACTACACAGCATGGGATTGGATAGGGCACAGGCAACTAGTGTTACAGTGGGACAGAGCAGACAGCAAAAAAGACAACCATGGCAGAATAATAATTTTGAACATAGAGTTCTGTTGCTTTGATATCTTATTTGCAAAAGCTTTGAAACACGTCTTTGTAATGGTGATAATGCATCCACAGCTTTTCATGTCCTTTTACAGTACAAGTTGATATAAAACAACAGGAACTGAGAAATCCCTCTTAAATCGTTTTGGAGCCCTCTACTGCTCAGGTCTTTCTCACAGTTTTTGGAAACCGTGATCGCTTTGTTACAGTAGCACAGGTGAAAAGGTTGCACTGATGAAAAACATCTTAGTCTTGCATGTTTTGTTGAGTTTACCAAGACATTTATGCTTCCTTACCTGTATATAATCCAGCTATGGTTACATTGCTGAACTCGTCTCTGAGAGAAGAGAATGAGTGATTAAGCTAACACTTCACATTCTGCTAATAAAAACATGATGAAAGGCAAAGAAGATACTGCTGAAATTGTGAAAGCTTTCTGCGTGGTTTATATTGACACCATATTCGCTTCAAGTGTGTAAACTGATGCTGTAGGTGCTCTGTATTCAGTAGCTCACATGGCTCCATAGAACCCTTGGTCCCTTAGATGAGATACCTCTCAGACATCAGGGACCATCGATGAGTTGATCACCTGTCTTCCTTTTATACTGAGTGTAGAGAAAAAGGCACTTTTAAAGCGTTTTGTCTGACCTAAATAGGACATCTGCATTTGAGGAATTTAATTTCATCATAAAATGTCTTCTCCTTTCTCAGTTCAGATAAGGTCTATATAGGACTTTTTTGAGGACTAGCTTAGCTTTGCACAGATACATTGTCTGCACCTTCTTGAGATGAATTCCAACTCCTTTGTCCAGAGTGCATAAAGATAAAAACAGCAGGAGCTGTTATACTTCTGCTCCCCATCCATGCCCATTTTTCATGCTGAGCAACCTCAATTTCCCTCCAACATAGGGATCACAGTCTAAAAATAACTAACAGAAGGATTTTTTTCAAAAGTATCATGTAATGTTTTCTTGCCTGTCTCTAAGACTTCCCAGAGTCAAAGGTTTTGACACCATCTATGCATATTTGATGTACAACAGAAGTTTCACTGACAAACAAAAAATTCAAGGTTCTTTCCTTAAATCAATATTGATTTATTACATATTCACACAGCAAAAATAGAATGATGAATACAATAAAGGAGAGCAGATGCACCAAACCTGTGCATAAGAGCAGAGAATAAACACTCCCAAAACAACCTGCTTGAAGCCAGTTTACTATGACTTCTTGTGCTCATTTTTGCTACTTAGGTACATGTATGTTGTACCACCATGTGTGCACTTTAGCTGTGCTGGAGCTTCTTTACAGCACTGCCTCATCTTTCAAAATGGAAGTAATGCAGAGACTGGATCTACATGGTCTTTTTATAATGATTGGTTTTATTTTCTTCATTATGTTCCTAGTAGTAGGACAACAATTATTTAAGAAGAAAGAGATTTTATTATTGAAATTTAAGGATTATCAATGTGGAACTAAAATCTGAGAAGTAAAAATTACATGTATTTTAGACCCAAATATTCCTACAGACTTTGAACTTCAATGCCCACCTTTAATGAGTCTAAATAAAGACTTTCAAAACCCAAATTCTCTGAAGCAAGCTTTGTGCAAAAACACAGCACCCTTCACTTGTTTTTACTGCAATTCTACAGTGATATAACATATCCTTACATGTATACAAAATAAATGTTTCTTAAAGATTAGAGTGGTTTATTGATTGCTGATTCTGATGTGCAATATTCTTTTTTTTCTAATTCATCCTAACACTAGGAACAATTGTTTTCACATTTCATTTTTCTGGAAACCGAAATATGCACTCTTGAAGACACATTAATGATTTGTTTCCTTCTCCAAAATTATTCTGAGGAGTTTTGGGGATGATAGTAATTCTCTTGATGAAATAATTAGTCATAAACAGTCTGTCCATTATAAATAATATCATTATTATTAGTAGTATTACTTTTAGAGGAGAAAGGAGAACCTAGGTGTAGTGAAATGAGAAATTCTGCAGTGTATTACTCTGAAATCATGCGTGTCCCTGGGGTTACAGAGAGAGATAAAGAGGCAAGATAGGATATTAATTAGAGAGTATGTAGTCCTGAGGCAGTGCAGGTCAAATTACTTCGGTGTGCTGCAGAGAAAGTGTCAATGCCTGTATGTAGCATAAAGAAAGCCTTAAATGAATTTGGGATAATACACATCTATGCCAACTGATTAAAAGTTAGAGGTGGAAACTACTTTTTATGTTAAATGTTAAAATTAAGTGAGTTCAGCCCACAGGTGGGGAAGGCTGGTGATGCTAAGCCTGTAGGAATCTGTGGCCAAATGAAAGCATTAACTTTTGAAACTTTTCCAGAGCGTGATCTTATATCTGGCACTTGCTTATGATGACAGGCTGGAAAGCACAAACAGCAGGGCCTTATTAACATGCACACATTGTAATTAAAAAAAAATAAAGATGAAAAATACAGGGAATATCTCTTATCTTCAGAGCAAGGATTTAACAGCAAAGCACTGCAGATTGAGATCCTACTCAATCGACCAGCACTTCCTAAGACAAGAATGGTATTGTACAGTTGCCAAGATAAGTGACCAGTCATACAACATTCTTGATTTTTACTGTGAGGCCATCTACCTGCTAATACAGCAAATTCAATTTTTCATTTAGGGCTCACACAATTATAGCTGAGAATTGTGTGTTATATACCAAGCATCGCTAACAACTTCAGAAAGCTCATGCATTCTGTTAGCATACCAAATAAAAGACAACTTAAAGGGTTTATATACTGTCACCCTCTTAATTAAATATGTATTTTTATTTCCTAGTATCTATAGTCACTTTACAGTACATCTGCAACGTGACTCTGCATGCAGAGCTAACAGAAAGAATACTTGGGAATTATAATCTGGTAATAACTCCAGCAACTGCTGTCTTCTGCAGACTCCTTCTCATGTGAATCATCCCACTGAATCCGAGGAGACTGCTCTCATTTCTCATATTTTCACAATTCTATGGTTTCACAAGTTGTACTAACAGTGTGATAAACTATGCAGCAATTGCATTACATTGGAGTTTTCTTTAATAGTCATGTGGATTCTCTGCTTCTGCTTTATCATTTATTGAAGTGCTGATTTATTCAGAAGAACAGTAGTCATCGTGAATCAGTACTGGTTTCTAGAAACTTATAATTTCTCTGAAATGGACACTTCATACATTTCATTGACATGAGACATGTAGTCATGGAGCATGCTGGTGTGTGAGTTGTCTTTGGAGACTTCAAAGGAATGTGTGAAACTTTAGATAATAAAAATATGAGCTCAGAGATACGTGTTTTGGTATATGATCTGAAACTGCAGCAGTCAATTTAAGAGTGCTGTCATATTTCGGAACTGTTTTGGGCTGTTTTTTTAAAATACAATTTTATATGAGAAAAATCCTGGGAAAGAAATGAGGAGTGCAGAGAGACAGCAGCAGAGGCAGTGCGCCAGCACTTGAACTAAATGTGACTTGTCAAGATTATAATCATGTACACACTGCACTGAAGAAGCCAGTGTTAGGGGATATTTTCATAGCTCAAAGAGAAAAAGAAAAGACTTGAAGGTCACTCTGAATTTACAAAAATTGAAAAAAAGACAAAGAAAATCTGCTGGTAGCTCACAGCACATCAAGAGGAGGAATAAGTAGCTTTACCACTGCTCTCTTTGAAGGCAATTCCACCTAGATGTTCAGCGCAGAAGAGTCCTCTGGGTTTCCTTGTCTGCCCATGACATGGTAAAAGTCACATTTCAAAGTGCAGGAAAAAAATGCCCTCAAGTTCCCTGAATTCAGAGAAATTTCAGGTATTTCTATGTTTTTCATTATTTCATGCTTTTTCCCTTTTCTTTCTGTAGCTCCACAGCAACTCAATAATGACCATCTCTTACCTTGCAAATTAGACAGGGCAAAATTCCATGAACAGTCAACACAGCAATCAAAAATGTGAACAGGAGAGAGGACTGCTTTCATAAGGCTTGCATTTAGTATGCAGTATTACACAGGGATGTTTCAGAGCTGTGTTTTGTAAATGGGATATGTGTTTTGCAGTCCTCCTTTTGAGCATGGCTGATGGACAGTTAACCCACAACTAAAAAGGATAAGGTATTACTAGGCAAAGCAGTTTAAAAAACCTGTCATTATAGCCAAGCACTTTGAGTTCCCTTTCAAAAGCAACTTTCTCTGGGCTTGCATGTGCTATATATTCCAAAAAGGTTAGAAGATCAATGAGAGGCCATTTCCTTGTCCTTCAGATCATTCCATCCATATTTGAATACAAAGCATGACTAAAGGTTAATTGCTGCATACTATCAACAAATCATCTTTATAGTCTTCCTGAGAAAGGTCTTTTGGTACAGAGCAACTGTATATTCTGTGTTTTTCCCATCAATGTGCCATGGTATGTTTCAGCATATTCTTTGGTCTAGGAACCCACAGCAAGCAACCGCTTTTCCATAGTTTACCTATGACATTTCATCAGTTGAAAATGCCTCTTTCAGAGCTTTTTTTTCCTGACAGTAATACCACATAGTGTGCCCCATGCACAGAAATCAACATTTAAAAGCTCTTGCTTCATTATTTAGCCTTATTTCCTGTCCTGATTGAGCAAGAAGGGCAAAGAGCAGGGAGCCTGACAGCATGCGATTATGGGCAGACCCCAGACAGCAGCGGTGAGGAAGCTGTTCAGAGGATGTTGCTGAAAAATGAATATTTATGATTTCTTATCCTGTAACCTATTTCAAAGCATAAAACCCACAGCACAATAATGCTTAGGGCTTGGCAAAACCCACAAAGCAATAAAAATCATTTATTCTGTGAAGGGGGGACTTGTGTGAATGTAATTGAAGCGAGATTTTGACCATGCCTTTGATACTGACTCTGACTTAAATATAAATCTTAGGGCTAAAATATGTCTGCAGCTATCCCTGTAGTAAAGATCCAACAGATCTGGGTGATTGTAGATAAGAATGGAATCTATCTCATGATGGGAAGTTAGGAAAGTAGATTCATTTCCTGGGAGAAAAACATATATAAAATCATCTTTATGTTTTCATTAATGCCTTATTGAATTTTAATTAAAAATAGTTTAATTTATAATAAAACTATTTAAAAATATGAAAATACCTTTTATTTGAAAAGTATCTATTTTTTTTAAGTTTTAAGTACTTAGATTACAAGGATGCCTTAGTGGCAAAATATTCTGTTTCATCCCTAGAGACGCTTGTCGTTGAAGTGCAGCAGATCAAAATTGGTCATGCATTATTCCAGGCATCTCTAGTTCCAGTTCTGAAGAACACCATCCAGAATGACATTCAAGGAGTCCTATTCAGAAACAAATCAAATGCCTCACATGGGAATTTTGTATCTCAGAGACAGGTGTCTAAAGATGTCCAAAATAGTTTGGATGAGTTGCTGTCTGGAAATGGTATTGGAAAGAAAGCCTACAGTGACTGAGACACACTTTGGTTTTTAGCAGTGTTCACCTCTGCAGCATTAGAAGTACCTCAATAGGGCACAGTTGGGCAGCTGAGCACCTGCTTCAGGCTGAAAAGGCAAAATCCAAAAGTCTTTCCATGTGCCTCCATTCCATAGCTTATTCCACTCCTATTTTCAAAGGATCTGCAAGCAGTCTTTGTCTCAACACAGAATGGAGTGGTGGCTTCCATCTTCTTTACAGTCAGGCCAGAGATGGAGACACATCACCTGGCATAATGACTTTACGGTACAAGAAGGGACTAGGGAAAGCAAATTTCAGTGTCTTCCGCGTTTTGGTATTACTCCTGGAGCAGGTGGAGCGACCTGGGCATCAGGCAGTAGTTACTCCCAGAAGTCCTTGGCAAGGGGAAGAACTGAGAATTTCATGTCCTGATTGGCAGCCAGCTCCTTCATGAACATACCCATTTACTTTTTGCTTACTCAAGGAGGTTTTTGTGGATCCTCCTCTGAAACATCAAGCTCTCTCCTTCAACTCTAAGTTCAGGATCACAATACCTATGACATTTTTTGGGCTCCCTACTTAAGTGCTTTACAGCATTCTCCTTTCTTAGGTATGAATATTATGTGATTGCTCCTTGTAAGCCCAGTGGTAGCACTGCAGCAAGGGTCAATATGCCACTCAGGCTTCATTCACTCAGCTCACCTGTGCAGCTTTTTCTCTTTAAATTGTTAATCCACTTCAGGTTCCCTTGAAAGTCTTTAACATGAATCTTGCCTTTAGTGTTGGCTACTTTGTGCTTTTGGGTCCAACGACATAGATGGAATTGAATTGAGTTCTTGAAATTTAACAGGAGATTTGGAGGATGTGCCTTTTCTGAGCATCTGTAAATACTCAGAATGACACCAGACATTTGAATCTTAGCAGCCCGAGTTTTGACGCTTCTCTTGTGCCTGGAGGGTATCTTTCACCTGATTTTAATCCAGGAAAGCAAAGGGGGGGAATGCAGTGACTAGCAAATTTAAGACTGGTAGCAGTTTGTTTTCTCCCCTTTTTCAGATGAATCAGCTTTTATCTATGCAGAGAGAGAGAGAGAAAGAAAGAGGAATAGAAGACTGCTTCAAAAACACAGGCAAAATACAGAGCTACACAGGGAAGAGAGCAACATGGCAACATGGCTTATAAAATTACCTTAACCCGTCGAAACTGAATTGTGCATTTGGATACTACAGACGGGCCTTAATAACACCACCTATCCTCTTAGCCTCCTTGGACACTTACAAGATGTAAACCCTATTCAAAACAAACAAACAAACAAGCAACAACAGAACAACAGCTTATTTTCAGAAATAAAAACAGCTTCCAAATTAATATTCTTTCTCTTCTCCCTTCTCCTGCCATACTGCATGACATTGCATGCTGTCCTGGCTCTACTCCTCACCACCCACGAACCAAGAGATTACATTCATTGGCTTCAGTCTTCCCATGAATCTGTATGAGTTATCAGGCAGCTCCAGCTACCTCGCCTGCATTATTTTTCACTGTAGCTTTGGCTTGCTAGAGCAACAGTAAATCTTTAGTTCATTTCTTTCCACATTCTCTCATTGCTTGCAGGGTCAGACAGAGGGAACCTCCAAGACCCACCAAACAGAAACTGCTCTCAAGATGACAAATGCTGAAGGCATAAGCATCCCTGAAGACTCTCAGTTGTTATATTGCAGTGGTGACTGGATCAGCCAGGATACCAATGAGACAGTGCAGGCTTCTGGTTTGGTCATCTAGGTGAAAAGAATAGATTGTTCTAAAAAATAAGCCTGCTTTATTGAGCTGTGTACATTCCTTGATAGTAATTAACTGTGAAATGCCTCAGATTCCTATAATAAAGTCTGTTAATTCCTTTGCAGTAACAAGAAGGCACATCCCTCCCTGCATTTCAAGCACCAGCAATTCCAGAACAACAAGGAGATTTTTATGCATGTATAAAAAGGATCTCTATGTATTATTGGGAATGACATTTCAAACAGTAACCTGCTTATATCCAAAGTAAACTGAAAATGGCTCAAAATTAGAATGGCTTGCTCAGATCTGTCTCAGTTCTCAAAGTGCTGGTGCTGTCCCACCCAAACCAGAACAACTCAGCTCAGTTTCATTTGTGTGCTACACTGTCCTGAGGCAGTCATAAAAGTGAAATTTACTTACAGGTATACCTCTCTAAATCAAATTTCTATGAAACCTCCATTCAATATCCCAGTCAAAACAAAATTATCTGTGCCAGCTACACTCAGCTGAAAAAATACAGAGAGCAATAGGAAAAAAGTAATTTTCTAGTTGTGATGGCTATTTACAAAACAACAGTTACTGAGGACCCACCAACACCGTGTTGTAGTGGCCACATGCCTTTCTTGCAGAAACCCAGGTAACACCTGCATGCATATCTGTAGTGCAGCTTCCATACTGTGTCAATGCTAAACAACTGTGCTACTTGACAGAGAGTTTGTAAAGCTCCTAAGGAAATAAAAATGCTTAACCAGGTCACTACATGGAAAGGCAGGCAGGAAGTCATTCAAGGAAAAATGCTTGTCATAGAAGACCTTTGCATACATATGCATTGCTAAAACTAATTCCTGGCAGCAGGAGAAAAGTCCTTGCATGTACGTGCCCTCATTTGTTCCCAGCAGTGGGTATGACCTCCTCTAGAGGTTGCAAGAGCTTTCCTTTCAACATGCATTTAAACTAAGAGCAAACACCCACAGCAGAATATAGCTACACTTCAAGGTGGCAGAGCTATGGCAAACAACAAACTATTCTAGATGTGAAATATTTAAGTGTAAATGAAAATAGATCATATAAGATCTAGACTTATCCTGTTCTTTATATTGCAATGCGTGACTCCTGAATCTCTTCCTCTCTCTGCTGCAGGAAAAGCTTTCTAAGTAGAACCAGTCAAGAAAGAAAACTGACCCCGTCTCTGGAGACATTCTTCTTCTTAACATCTAATAGACAGAGAAAGCAACTGATTTGAAAAATAACCTGAAGAGTTCAAGGATAACAGCAACCTATTGTAGCAGCCAATAGCACTTCCAGAAAAACATCCTAAATTTGCAATGCTCTCTATAAAGGCCAAAAAACAAATTTCTGTCTGTACTTTCCTTTTTTGGCAATGAAGTTCAAATGAAAGTCTTATCTAATGCTGTCTGTATTTTTAACGTTGATTTCTTTCCTGGTGCATAAAGTATACCTCTTTCAAAACATATTTTATCAGGAAGTGCTGGTTATACACCTCAGATTGTTTTGCTTTATGAACCTGCATTAAGATGACATAAGATCACATGAAGATAAAAGCAACACAGAGGTTCCTTTCTAAATTGTTCAATTGTGGAGTTTTTGTGAAGCTGATGCCTAGTAATATCTTCATGCATCACAAATGTTACCATATGTTAATTATCTGTGTGTTCACAAATTTGGGTGATAGAGAATCTCCCTTGAAAGCAACACAATCACAGTTAGGCAGATATAACCTCCGTCATGCATTGTATTTGCACACATTATGGCATATTAGATTGGACCTAATAGCTAAGCATAGGACTATAGTAAAGGTAGAAATATCTCACATTCGTGCAACTCCTTCCTCAAAAGTCATTTGCAAGATCAGATGAAAGTAATCCACACCTTTTCCCAGGTGTCAGCTGGGAGTTGCTAGCTCTAGTACTCAAGTGGGTACAAGATGAACCCATTCAGGGACTTGAGAATTAGTCGTAACTTACTGAGTGAACAATATTCCAGTTGGATAAGGTTTACCCAGAATACATGGGCACTAATGAGGCCATAAGGTAAAAACTGATGGTGCGTTGTTGGATTTAGCAGATATGGGCAGAGATCAGCCCTTTGATAGTAGTGTGAGTTTAGGTCAACATAAACTTGTGGTATAACTTCACCATAAGGAAAATTAATGGCAAAATTCCACTCCAAAGGAGAGTAATTGTGTGCAAAATGAATGTTTTTGGATGACTAGGAAAATGGTTTTTTTGTTTTGGTTCATCTTTAATTAAATGAGAGACAAATATTGCATTAATTGTTGTTAGGGCTTAATACCTGGCAATCAGCAATATAAAGTTCAATGTTATTTACATTTGTTTTCTCTCCCAAATGCATTCTGGTCTTCTCACTCATTAAATAGTTATATACAGATTGTTCTCAGTTTATTAAAGTGCAAAGGAAATTTCAGCATCTATTCTTTACACAAACACCTACTAAAATCTCAAGATTTCCCCAACTCAGTATTACAGGGTATCCCTCAATGTTGTTTTTCATCATCACTACATTAAGCCTCAAGTTGGCATGTCACTCCAGAAAAATGAGAGAAAATAGATATCTGTTCATCATTATCCCTAAGGTGCTCCCACTGTGTCAGTCTATTTCAGATGTGAAATACCTAAGACGGACCTAAAATTAATCATTTTGCCCTGGGATGAAGAGTCTAGAGTTAGTCAAAGCTTCATACAGCACCCCAAAAATTAAATAATGAATTTCACTAAGGCAAAAGTTCCTTAAGTAGAAAGAAAATTATTGCACATTTTCTAGGGTATATTTTTTTATCTCCTAAGGTATATTTTTTACAAGGACATAAAACGAAGATGGTAAAACAGCTTCCCCTGGTCTGATGCCAGCAGTTTGGCAGACAATCCCTGGGTGTGTTTTCGATATGGATAGGAAATCTGTAATGTTATTAGAGAGAAACTTATTACCCAGAATTGTTCCATAGAGGATGCTACTGGAAACAGCTTGGAAAACATATTCCTGGGTGTGACAGTTGTCAGATTTCTTCATTACATAGTCACTGACACAAGAAAAAGGATGCTGTTTAGACTTGATTTTATAAGTAATAAGACGATTCAGAAGTTTGTAGAAAATAATCTTGGATTGAGAAGTGATAAGCTATTTCTGTTCAAGTAAAATCAAATAATAAAAACGTAAGTCTACAGCTAAGACTGTTTCAAATAACTAAGTATTGAAAAGTTAAAGAAACTTCCTAGTAAAATAAGACGGCTGAAGGCAGACAGAAAACCTTGAAAATGGACTTTCTTTATATCAAATGAACTAACACGATCAGGAGCCTGTATTTCCCAATGAATGAGCACCTTAGACAAAGAGCTATCTGATCCACTGAAATATACTAAAAATAAGTACAGAATAGAAAAAAGCACAGGCATTTATATGCTGGATGTCAAGTCAGGCAAAGTTTGCTGTGGTAATGACCAAAAAATTCCAGCCAAATTCAGCTTTCTGAAAGAAAGTAGAGAGAAAAATTTATCCAGCCATATAAATAAATTATTATAGAGCAAGGAGACAAGAATACTAAAGAGGAAGAGTAAGATTATATTAGTGTGGTCCAAACTTAAGTATACTCTGGTTAGCTTCCAAGACTGATGATGTAAAAAACTAATGCAAAATGAAACCAGATAATAACGAAAATGCATATTTAAAACTAGAAATTGTCATAACAGCAGTAGAGAAAAAATTCACAGAACATAGTTCAGGTAGTGAGATAATTTCCTCAGAATTGGTTCTGAATTTGTAAATCCCACAGCAAGTATTTTATCAAGTCCTTCTTCATAACTGAAGATAGCAAATGAGGTACCTATATTTAGGAAAGTGATGTAAGCAATTTCAGGCCTCTCAGCCTAAACGCCAACATAGCAGGCTGGAGAGCAGACTTGGAAGGAAGGGATAAGTAAAAAGTTACAGGTAGCTGAGAATAAATTTAACATGGTTAAATCTGTCAAGGAAACCTCTTGACCTGGAAGAGCTCTTTGATGGTTTTTAGCCAAAAAAGATAAAGTATATCCCATTTATGTGGATTTTAGTAAATATTTGATATTCTTCTGTAAATATGCAAATATTAGTTAAGCCGGCAAACACAGAGTTTAATAAAGGAACTATAAGGAATATGTGATAAACAGTATATGATTTATTTCAATTATTTGTTCTTCATTTATGTTATGGTCCTTTAAAACAGTGAATAGGTAAGGTGCAACTTTTGGAAAAAGCAAAGGCTTGTCCCTTCTTTCGGAGGCAAACAGACATGCCTGAAAGCTCAGCAGCTTTCCAAAAATGCCATGAGTGACAGGCCAAGGAAGGAGAGAGACAATACACATGGATGGGAGCCAGAGCTCAAGCCAGGGAACTCAAACGTTGCTGTAAGGACAGGAGAGGACAGGCAGGTGTCAGAGGGGACAGAAAGAGTTTCCAGTCAGCCAGAGGTGACTGAGTGATTTACTGCAACTCAGAAATCATTGAGCTAAATGAGGGTAAACCCAGAAGGAAAGAGCTTTCCACAAGGGTTGAGTGAGCAGGAGGAAATTATCAATCAGCCCTTTTTTACTACTTTGTCTTGCCTAGCTACATTGTGTTTTCTTGAGTTTGGAAGTTAATTATTCATATTGTAATTAAAGCTGAGTTTTTTAGTTCAAAATGTTGTGACCTTCTGGGGGCAGTTTGCAACAAGGTCTTGCCTACCTCATTTCAAAGCTGTAGCTGACTCAGTGTCTCGTCACACCAGAGAAGACAATGGCAAAAATAGTAAATTAAAATGGGTAGGGCTGAAGGGAGGTATATTGGAGGGTGGGAGAGGTAACCAGTGCAGTTCATCAGGAGCACTAGTTTACATTAGTGATCATAATATACTGCAATCCATGCTCATAAAATCCATCCCTGGTACAATGCTGAAAGTAGCATCAAGGCAGGGAATGCCGAAGTATCATACAAAGAGAAAGAAAAGAGTTAAAAAATGCAAAGTAATGAAATAGTGTAAAATTAACTAGCAGTATCAGTTCTGAACTCATAGGAAAAACAACAGTAAGTTGGGAGCTCTTTGTGCAGAAACAGCAGAGAAGAATGATGTATTTTTGAACTTGAGAATAAGTAGGTAATTCATGTGGTGTGGCCAGAGTAAAAGTGACTATACAATGTTTTAGAAGAAGGGTTTCTAGTAGAACAGTAAAACTACTGATATTTGTCCCCTTTGTACAAGGCATTGTTAAACTCTTGCCTACAATACCTGGAACTTGTCTGATCCCCCACATTAAAGAAAGATTAGGTCAAACTAGAAAAGACATGGAGAAAGAATATAGGGTTAAGTTTCTATCTTTTTGAGAAGAATCTAAGTAAGCATGGCAAATCGAATTCTGAGAGGACAGTTTATTACTTTCTATAAAGATTTGAGGCAAGTAAATTATAAGCGTTTTTTAAAAAATAAGCTAAAGAATAAGCACAAGCCAGAAGTGAGAGTTATGTCTAGAGTGTTCTCACTAATACATTTATAGAAATTAGAAGGTTTCTAACAGCCAGAGCGAAAAACGGAACTTGTCTTCTATTAAACAGTTTCAACATCTTCCCTGTCTGACTGTAGGAGATACCATGAAATTACACAGCAGGTGCTAAATGATATCTACCTGAAAGTCTGAGGAGAGCAAAAGTGTTTTGTTTTGGTTTTTTTTCCCCCAAAATGTCAGCACTACTGAAGAAAAAATGCTAAATGAAAAGACTCCATAGTAAGAATTAAAATGATGATTTTAAAAAGAAATGTAATTAAATTTTCATATGTCTCTTTTCTCAGATGTTTTCCTAGGTGTTTTTGCCTCAATGAGAAGCCTAACATTTTTATCCATGTCTGACCAACCCTGTTAGGTATCAGGCCTAATAACAAGTGCAGTTATAAAATTCTGTAGTTTGCCACTTATTTCATGCTCATGTTCTTGACCAGCAGAACTAGCATCCCCAAGTTCATGTCCTCCAAAGACAAGGTACATTCTTTAGCTGGGTTTTTACTGGCATAGGCAGTTGGATGAACACTTAAAAAATAAACATGTCAAAAAATCAGTGCTGATACTGAGTGCAGGAGAGGATGAGGAAGAGAATTAACCACATGAAACAGATGGTTATTACATTGCTTAATCAATTAGTAGAAAGTCCTGAGATATTATGAAGACGGAACTATAAAAGAAACTATCCCAAATGGCCAAGACTATTTCATGCCTAAATGAGAGATTAGTGACTAGGGCACAATTGTATTTCACCACACTTCAAAATATGCCTTGTAAATTGCACTTACAGCATCATGGTCTAACAACATTTGATTAAAAATTGGTGTATTATCATCTTTGGACTGTCAAACCTGAATCTGCAGCATCAAAGAATACCACAAGCTTCACCTAAATTATGAATTGCACAACAAACCATGATTGATTCCTTAATTTCCATTTTAACGGCACTACAAATGCCAGCATTTACACCCTTTTTGGAATTGCACCTCATTTTGGCACCATAAAGAACTGATAAATAGCATTTTATGTCCATTACCAAGAACATAGATTGTTTACAATTTACTTAATCTCAACAGTTTAGATTTATATGAGCTGGATAGAGTATAAATTTATCTAAAATCTAATATTTGTTTTCTTCAGTAGTTCCATCTCCAGAGTTGTACTTGGATCACAAACCTAAGTAACAAGAGGATGAAAAGTAGATTAAATCTTTTGGTACCAATCTGCTCTTTGCTGCAGCAAAATATGCAAAGCAGAAGAGAACAATGATCTTCTATTGCTAATGTATACTTCTGAATGTTTATTTTTACTACATTGTGGAGACTGAGGATCCAAAAGGTTTATGGCTACATGGAATAAAAGGCCAACACTGCTGAAGTTTTTTATTAGTGATATTGACTTTGATCTAAGTTTTCAAGGCAGTTCTTTTACAAAGTCAGTGAGTAAATGTTAAGTCAAACGGATAAAGAACTGATCACAGTATGTTCCTTTTCAGTTTACTAATAAATAAGTAAATAAATATGATCAAACCTATTCTGTTAATCTATTTTTATTCTGCAGTACTTTATTTTTCAGCACTTTATAGAAGATTCCTCATTTTTGAGATGCCAAGAACACATCAGCATGTCTTGTCATTCGTCTGGCTCCGCCGTGATCTATCCAGAACTTTTCTGAGTGTTTAACACTGAATTATCATTACAGAATCAACAGATGCAAAGAATCCCTTACATTAGGTTATACTGCAAGTAAATGACAAGTGAATAAACATTTACTTAGAGGTGTTAGGTGAATCTTATCAGGACTAAGTTAAGATGAGGAGAGTGCTGTGCAGTCAGGGATTGCAGACATGGACACCTGGACTTGGCTGACACATACTAAAGACAATGCTAAGACTCTTGTCTCTTGCCTTAACCACAGGTCTGTGGTCCTTGAAGTCTCCTGAAAAGCATTACTATATCCCTCTTCTGTTCTGTCATCCTCCTTGGTCATCTGTTTTTAGCTGTTTTCAGAGACAGGACACTGGGCAAGATGGTTTTATCACAGATACTCTTCTGATACATTCTTGTATTAAAAGACAAAGGATGCATCAGAAGTTGTTACTGGTGCAAAAGGGAAAATTCAATGGCAGAGACTCTTCCAAGGGTGTTCTTTGTCAGAAACCTGAAGCTACCATAGCCATCTATACAATTCCAAGAGCTGCCTTAAAGTCCCATCTGCTATAGGCACCAAAGTGTAGTAAGCAGCTGATCACCATGCTGAAAATGGTTATTCACATAACAGAAAAAAGGTAGAACCACTATTTTGTTTTTTATAATCTCTATTACTATGAGGATTAAATAGCTTAAGGGTTAATCAAATGGAAGTGAAACCGTTCTAGGCTATTGTTCTTGCTTTTTTTGTCCATTGTGCTTTTCTAAATTAGCCTCCCTAAAAGCTGTCCTTAGGCTGATCATCTCTCACTGAAAGCCACTTCTCCATGTGGCATGAGCTTTATGGCCAATGTCCTTTTGTTTCTTTATTTTCTTCTTAGAGAAGAAGACCATAAGTAACTAATGCTCCTCAGGAGCAGTCACTTCCCAGTTTTTGTCCATAGAAATTATCAGTTTAAGTTTATATTTTTCAATTTTAATGTTT
Organism: Mesitornis unicolor; assembly: GCF_000695765.1. Classification (NCBI taxonomy): domain Eukaryota; kingdom Metazoa; phylum Chordata; class Aves; order Mesitornithiformes; family Mesitornithidae; genus Mesitornis; species Mesitornis unicolor. The sequence continues at coordinate 23,730 of NW_010181265.1, forward strand.
GTTTCATTCAAACATTTGCTTCTTCATGTAAAATTTTAATAAGAGTCCCTGAATCCATTTAGAAATTTGGAGTTTCAAATAAAGGCAGTTCTAGCTACAGTATGAAAAGTTTTTGCAGCTCTGACTACTGGCCAAAGAAATACCTTCAGGATTATTGAACAGTCAGCAACACATAAGATTTTCAATATTGCTGCATGGTCCAAATTTCAGAAAATCTGGAAGAGAAATAGTAACATGATAAATAAAAATAAAAATGTGCCTGTTACCTGGAATGAGTGTACTATGCATAAGGCATTCAAAATTGGCAACAGTAATAACTCCTAACAGGCTTGTATGTTGAAAGCACTGCACAGGCATCCATTAATCTTCATAACACCTAACAGGCAAGAGGGCAAATATAGTTATTGCCATTTGACAGATAACCTGAGAAAATAGAGTCCCAGCTTGCTGAAGACGGTACAATGAGCAACAGATGCAGTGGGTACAGACTAAGGACCACAAGATCTGTGTGCCCCATTGTGCCCCATAGAAAGCCCATAGAATAGATAATCAGCAATCAGTCTACAATAGCACTGACAGCTAGGGGTTCTGCCTATGTTGTAATTGGACTTTCCCATATTTTGTTGCTTCCATAGCATCCCCTGAAGGGCCTTTCAAAACAGATCTTGCCTAGCAAAGTGTTTGGGAATGCCTGTAAGCTGATCTGAAATCCTTGAGAGGACACACTGCCTGAAGCCTGCCTTCAGCTAATCCATCAAGCCTGTTATTTTCTCATGCAAAATAAACATGTGCTTTACCAGTAAGGTTGATCAGTCCTAAGCAAGTGTGCCATATAATTTTTACTTGTCCACTCAAATCATGAGATGTTACCAAAGCTGAGATGACAGGTTTAGTGGGCAGCCAAGGAGCAGAGCCCACCAGCTGTGGGCAGCTCAACTCAGCTATGTGTTTTGAGTTATTTGGCTCAATGAACATCACTTTCCCTCTCCTGGCTAGTACCGAGTCAAGACTTGTATAGCTTTGTGTGGAAGTAGACAATTCTGGGCTGTGCCCTGTTATCACTACCAAGGCATGACTTGAATGGAGTTGTAGGGAATTGGATGAAGAGTAAATTTGTGAAAAGAAAAGAAAAGAGAAAGAAAAGAGAAAAGAGAAAAGAGAAAAGAGAAAGAAAAGAGAAAAGAGAAAAGAGAAAAGAGAAAAGAGAAAAGAGAAAAGAGAAAAGAGAAAAGAGAAAAGAGAAAAGAGAAAAGAGAAAAGAGAAAAGAAAGCTTCTCCTCTGTGAAGGTAATCAGAGGGAATAAATACCACTTTGTGTCAAACTAGGGAAAATTACCAGCTCTCTCAAGCTTATCAATCAAGCATGCAGACTTACACATGCTGCTTTCACAGCCCAACTCAATTCCAACACTTTGCCTTACTGGCCTGGCTGCCCTGACGAGAGAGGGATAGCAAAGGATAATAAAGCAACAACAACTGAAAAATAAGAATCACCTTTTAATTTAATAATCCAATAGAAGTTGTCATCTTTTCTGTCTCTGTGGGCAAATAGGATTTGGTCTAGGTTCTCACTTTGATAATTGTTTTTAAAGCATCACTTGCATTGAGTGTACGTTTCCCAAACATTTGTTTCGTCTAAATTCATTACTATAGATGAGGTGCTGTTCTCTGTGTGTTGGCATAAATGCATATAAAGTTTGAAGTATCAATATGGAGCATTTGGCTTTATTGCTTTGGCTTTGATTGATATCATTTAGGTACTCTGAAGTGTTGGACCTTAGCAGTTTTGCCACAATTGTTTATCACTTAAGTACACAACAGTACTTTAAACTTCTATGCTTTCAGCATGTTCATATTTATGACATTTGTAAAACACTGTGATTCAACTGAAAATAGGACTTTATTGCTCAGAACAGTCAGAATTTACCTCGTATGAAACACAATAATTTTTACAATGCTATGATTGTCTGATTTTTTGTTACTTTTTTTCTTTTTTTTGATGATCCAGACGGTAACACGACTATTGAGGGAACAGAGTTAGGAAGTTGGGTTCTGAGAAACATGCTTCTTAGGTGATACATTAGAAATTGTCATGTTTGTGCTTCAAAACATTATGTTAATCTACGTTTTCCTATCTTTAAAACCTAGCAGTTATTATTAGCACCATGGACTGTCTCTTTCTTGTCATATATGACAGTATGTCAGATGCAGAGGGTCCTGTATAATCAGACCTTGAAACATGGCCAAGCTACCATATGAAAACCTCAATGAATGATCATATTGCAGTCAATGGTTCTTACCTATGACAAATGCTGTTGTCCAGCTTTGTTCTACTAAGAAATCAGTGTATCATATAAATCTATACGGCAGTCTGAGTGCTATTTGTTCATTTAAAACTCACGAAAGAAATCAGATCTGTTCTGCACTGAGGTGTGGGCAATGTGAGGGGGCAGACCCAGGTGCAGGGAGGTTGTCAATGTGAGTGTCCCATTTCTCCTCAGTGGCACAGCACAGCCAGCCCAGAGGGGAACCAGACAAGCTGGGTAGGGCTGAGTGTTCATAAGCAGCTTGGAGCACAGGTGAGGCAGAGCCAAGTGTTGATGGTCCTAGGGCCAAGCCATGGCTGGACAATTTCCTCTCTGGGTCTTTAACCATCAGGGAAGGCACAGAGAGGTTAAATATCAGATCTATCATGTGCCTGATTTTCAGAAAGATCTTTCTGGCTAAATTCAGTAGCACCTTCCCTCTTGTGTTCCCTGACTTTTGTGGAGATATGAGATGCAGAGAGGACCCATTCCTTGTTCCTGCAGCCTCAGAGGCAGGACCAGCATGCCAATTCCCACAGCAACCCCCTGTTGGGTTTCTTTCTCTTTTGATTAATGTCATTGAGGATCACATCAAAGGGAAGTCTTTCTTCGGCTTCAGAACAGCTGTTTCCCTCAGTTTTGCTGCATGCAAACTTTGTGTTTCTATTGCACTGTTCTGCACTGGTGTACAATTCACATACAGTCTCTTACCTCTGCTTGTTTCCACTTGAGACAGTGCCCCAAACCATTCAGAATATCTTTGTACCAAATAGTTAATCTAAAGTAAAATCTTTTGGGACCAATTTTGGGGACTGGAGCTCTCCATACGCTATCTTTCTGCTCACAGCTCCCTGCCCACCACTGAAGCACTTCGGGCTGCAGCCTGCCCATTTGCTGTCCTGATGGGACAGACAGATGGCTGGCATCTGTAGGCAGCCAGCATGGGGGATGGCAACAGGAGGGTGGTAGCATTCCTGTCTGCTTCCCTGTGGATCAAGTATCTGCAGAGAACAACAGAACCAGGATACAATCCAGATATAAATAGGAGACAGTAACTTCCAGGATCTCTTATATGCCAGTTCTGAGACTGAAAAATGTGAATAAGGGATTCCTGTGCATCTAATCAGTAAAAAAGACAAAATGTGTTTACAATCAGCATAAACAAATTTTCCTTTTCAATTTCTTATAATGATGTTTGTTTCTTAAACAATAAAAACCATCATCTTCAACAATTTGAGGAAATGCATTGCAAAAATTAACCTGTCTGTGGGAGAAAATCTCTGCCATTAATGTTTTCTTTCTTTGACTGTTATCAACTACAGCTCATTGAAAATATCAAAAATAAAAACTTCTCATGACAGCTTCAGCAAAAGAGTATGGAACGTGTACCACTTGACTTTGGACAGACACCCAACACACACCTTGCTCTCTCCATCATTGTCATTCAGGGAATGTGATGTGGAAAGTCAGTGGAAATGAGATTTTTGCCTCTTCTAGAGTAATTTCTGTCTTGGTTTCTGGGTTCTCTGCTTCATCAAGTAGCAAAACTCCTGAAGTAACCAGATAAATTCCTCCTTATCACACATCAGAACATGGTGAGAGTTCCCACTGGGCTTACCAAACTCTAATTCCAAATCGAAAAGATCTCTCTTGTTTACCCATAATTTACATTGTAAAGTGTATGACAAAGCTAGAAAATCCCGGAGGGCAATGCTGTCTCTTCTGTCAGCTTGGATACGTTCTCACAGATCCTGTGAGTCTCAGGGATTTTACAGTTACACTACATCCCCTAAGGCAAATAAAAAAAAATAAAAGAAGAAAAGAAAAAAATAAAAGGAAACAGAGAAATCCCATTGTGTCTGTGACTTAAGGAACAACCTTGTCTCTTTTATAGGATTTTTGATTTTCAGTGACACCATGCAGACACATCAGACATTGGATAAGACTTCCTTTGCCCAGCACCAGAAAAGTCCCTTTACAGGAATATCAGTTGTGGTAGGGTGGTTTGCACATGTACCAGAAAAAAGAATTAAAATGGTATCATCTACTGTCTCCCTTCTGCATCTTGGCAGATAAAAAACAATAGAACTAACTCATTAAAATTTTAATAACAAGTGTGTGGAGTTTTAGCTCTTCATTTTCTCCCTTCCCCACATAATTTTATAAGTGAAACCAAAGTGACAATAATGGATACAGAAGGGAAAAACTGTCATGGCATAGTTAACAGCAGCACAACTACTCTCCTACTGCTTCATCCATATGGTTCAGAAATGAAATGCAGAAAGGACTTTTCTAACATCACTGAGTATCTTCTGTCTTTTTAAAAAACTTAGAAGACAGTTTTCAGGCCACAAAGATTTTAAATTGCATTCAGGCACAAGAATCTGAAGGATGCTGTGAGGTAAGATGGGCTTTCATGAGTTTTTTTTACCAGAGAAGTATATGTCTTAGGAGTTCTGCATGGGACAGTAATTGGTTCTGAACTGTTCAGAATTGCTGGTCTGAAGTCATACAGAAAATAATTGCTGAGACAGTGTACTGAGGCTGCACATCACTGGGGGAGTGATCTTTAACGGTGAAGAAAGGAAGACTCATGGAATGATGTAAATCATCCAGCAAGACATACCCCTGAAATGAAACATTTTTTAACAGAAGAAAAATTAGATATCCTGTATGCAACTTAGTGTTCCATGTTTGCTTTTAATTTTTATGTGACTAACTTTTGCATTGAAAAAATTGCTGCTTTCAACTAGACTTTCTTAATGAGCTTGGTCCAATTTCTTCAAGCATTTACAGCCAAACAAATGTGTTTGAGGGAATGGTGTTATTAACATTCTTTTTTATCCACTGGCTTAGGCACTTGTTCACCGCATGAGAGACCAGGGATCAAGCCTTTCTGCCTGAAGGGATCTGAACTCACATCTGCCACACACCAATAAAGTACCATCAGTCTGTTAGAGCTGCTGCGCTCAGCATAAGCTATTTAAAATTCATTGAACCATCATGTGAAGGAGTGAATTATTTCAGTACCTAGCTTGATCTGTTGGGCACTCTCATAGGATGTAGGACATTTTCATTCCTCTCCCTGCTCCAGTGAGTTTTTTAATATTAATATGAAACAACATATGACCAATAAGACAGAGGAAGGACACCTCACTGTAGGATGATGGTGTTTATACCAGCATGGTATGTATTTAGGGAAGCTTCCTGAGATATATTTGTTCAAATCTGTTCAAGTAAAGCACAGAAATGAACATGAGCCTTTGGCCTTCCTGAGGATTTTGCTAACCCCTGCAAATTGGATAAAAGAAGATTAATTACTAAACTATCATTAATTCCAGCTCTGCATTTTATTGCTTATCCTAAAGTGTCTGAAAATCAAATATTCTATTCATGTTCAAAGTAATGTTTCAGTAAACACATGACTATTTTTATTTTTTTTTCTGGTTTGGCAAAGACAAAACAAACCAAAATAAAATTTGTTTGAACTAAATGAATTTCCATTTATTATTTTATTCAGCTGGTGAAGAGCAAATGACTACTCAGAGATCTTTAATTGCATCCATTTTAGGAGGAAAGGGTCCTTAACACTGTATGCAATTGTCACCTAAAAACTTTATCAAGCCTTTAATGTGCACTTGCTGAAGTCTGAATAATTGCATTGGTGGTGACTGAAAGCTTATTATGTTATTTTAATTACTGAGAGGGCAATCAATCTCTGTTCCCTGCAGCTATTGCTCTACAGAGTTCTGTTTAGTGCCCATTTCCCTCATTTCCTTTTTTGGGTAATGGAAAATTGACTGGATTAAGTTTTTCCTCTACTGGCAAAAACATATATATATCATTTTAGGGTTTAATTCTAGTTGCCTTATATAAGCAAGAAGAGCATCTAAGAACAGTGCATTTCCCAATATCAGTACATGGAATAATGTTTGGAATAGCTCTGTATTTGCTTGTCCAAAGCTTTGTTTCACATAAGCAAGTTTGTTGGATGGGTGTCTTGTTGCATAGTTGATTTTTGGAAATAAATAGTCTAATACCAAAAAGATGTTGCCCATTGTAGCCCTTCTGAGCAAGGGGAGATGGCGTAATAAAATGTTTTCCAGGTTTAAAATCTAGAGAGTTTATGCCTTTTACCACTTAGTCACCTGGAGTTGAGGATGACAACAAAGGATGGGAAGGCTGGAAGTCCTTAAAAACCTCTCCGTCAAAGAGATACGTGCCATTCGGCTCTAAAGCAATTGTATCTAGCAAAGCAAAAAAAGTATTTGATTTTTCTTTTAGTCCTATTTCAAGTCATTCTGCTATAAATTAGAATTAAATGAGAACCTGAGACAACCCAACTTATTCCCTGCGTTATACCCTTGTTGCCACTTATTCTGTCACATCTCTCTTCTGCAAGAACTTTCACAAGTACCTGACTGAATTCCATGTGAACACTCTTTAACTTATATAATCCTCAGCTATACCAGGACTGAAAGATCATGCAACTCCCTTTTCAATATTATCTCTCTGTCTTGGAATAACACAACCAAATGTTTTGTCTAAGCTGATTTCTGGTGAGTATTTGACATGTTCATTTTTCTTAAGATCATATAGCATTTGGATCTACCAACCAATTCATTTATTCTGAGTGACTTTCACTTTTCCCACTGTAGTTAATGAGGGAGAGTAGCAGTTAAAAAGGAAGTCTTTTTGCTTGGACAGTTTCTCTTGGCTACATTATAAAGAGGATCTAGGTGATTTGCTTAGACCTTTAAATAACTAATACTAGTTGAGCTGAATTCCATATGGCATTTGAATGAATTAAACCTATCTCTTCTCAGTAATAGGGTTTGGAAGCCATTGTTATTTTTCAGGCTTCATGATCTGACCATTTTTATATTTCTATATGTTCATGAAAATATTTCACTAGTACCTGGCATGGCTACATTTATATAACGGATATGTGCATAAAACATTTGATTATATGTAGAATAAAAATGTCACCATTTCAAGTGCCATCACTTATTCTTTACATACAGTGGATTGCTTCTGCAATAACGAATGAATGAATGATAGAAGGAACTCAAAGCTCTTTAATTTTTCTATACTGGGAAATCTCTATTGACAATTTTATGTCCTGCAACCAAGTCAGTTCTTTATAAAATAAACAAAAAAAAAAAACCTGTTGAAAGACAAAAATAGATCAAAGGTCACTTTGTCTTAGGAGTCTCAGTGACATATAATTGTCTTCGCTTCATCTCAGTATAGAGAATACTTTGACAAGCAGGACATTGCAAAGACCTATTAAAAGTTCTGCGGAGCTTTGAAGTATTAAGGAAGTCAGTCCTGGCATGAACCCCGATCACCAAGATTCATTCCCTGTCAGTACTATTTTCCCTTTTCAAGGAATGACTATTTAAAAACTCCTTTCACAGCAAAAGTTGCAGTTACTGACGTTCATTTCTTGTGAGCAGCAGGACAGAAAAAATGATAAAGAATTGAGATAAATTTGCAGAAAACTATTCTGCAGATGCTGATCTTTCTGTATTAATGGACAATTTCTTTGAAGATATTATATATACTGTGGTGGCATATTGTTTTTCATTTGTACTTTTACTGGCTGTAACTTCACAGTTCTTCCAGTTTCATCTCACTAACTCTTCATTCTCAACTCTTTCAGCTGAGCTTATTTGAGAGCAAGAGAGGAGGAAAGGGAAAGGACAGCTCACAAAGAAATCAGCCTGTGAGAAAGTGCAGGAACATAAACTGAAAATATTATTCAAACTGTGACCATGATTAATACTTTTAGCCTTCCTCTCATCTTCTACTCATCAAGACTGCTTTTGCCTAGGGTCCTGGATCCAGCAATTTCACTTACTCTTGATTTGACTTTACCTTCAGATCTTTTACCCTTTTGCTCCATCCTTCTGAAGTTATGCCTTACTGGTTTTCACCCTTATACTCTCCACCTTTCCCTTTTCCCTTTGTTCCTTAACACCTTCCACCTGAGAGCCAAAGGTGACTTGGGTTGGCCACTTGCCGTCACCAAGACTTTGCTCAGCCTGGTGATCGTTTCCCTGTTTATGCCCAAAACCCACACCACCTTCCCCAGACGCCATTCCTGCAGAAAGCTGATCCTGCAGATTTTACTCTAGCCTGAGTAAATGTGTTCTCATTGACCAAAATAATACACTCGAGACTAAACACAAAGCTGAACAGAGGTTTGGAGTTTTTAAATCTAATTTCCCTGATTTTTATCTGATTACTCTAATTCTACCTTAGTAAATGAGAAAGATAGAGAAAAAATATTCTGATCAAGTGTAGTTGATTTGCAAATCTGATCTACAGATACAACCCAAATCAAGTTTCAGAAAAACAAAAGCAAAGTTCAGACCTACTCTGAGTATAGTACAAGGTGAAGTAGCTTGATTGAAGGAATTTTTCTTAATGCAATTTTTTAATTTCCGTTGGTTGCAACTTTTATATTAGAATGGTATATCAGAGCTTGGACATCAAGGAATCATAGCTGATTAGTGCATTCCAAATAGGAGAGTGGAGAAATGTAATCTTAAGGATTTACTTTTTAAATTTATTACTTTTCATTATCTTTCTTTATTTCAACATTTAAAGCATGAAAATCACCAATTTGTCAGTCTGTCTTCCCTTTTAAAATCCATCAGCGGTTGTACCTCAATGTAATTTCTGATCAAGCATGCTACAGCATAGCTAAAGATTTGGTTGATCAAACAATTTCATCTACTTGCATCCATAATTAGCAGGTTAGGAATTAATCTAAAATAATTCAACTCATAGGTAGATAGACACATTCATCAGAATGCATTATTACTACTAATCACTACACTATTTACAAGGGACTAGGAAAAAAAATGGAACAACATAAGTAAAGGACAGAAATTATGATAAAAACAAACTTATCTCAGTGCCATGTGCTTCTTGCAATCAATTTTTGCTTTGTCTCTAAGGGATTTTCCTCTTGACAAATCTGAAGTCTAGCAAGTGCTAAGGTTACGTTCTACAGCTGAATCAGCTGTGGCATCAATTCATCACAACTGCACGTCTGGCAGACTGCTATACAGTTTATATAGTTTATTTGCTTGCTAAAGTAGCTGAAGAAAGAAGTTTTTACTTGAAGGGATTATCTAGAGATGTTCCTTCTGATACAAAAAGTCTATGTGTTTCCTAGGAGCTCTCTCATTGCTTAAACAGGTCTATATTGAAAGCTGTGCATTGAAATCTGAGTGCTCAGCACTAGACAGTAAGGTTATTCTGGATGGAAAAAATGCTACCAGCTGTGCTGAGTAAGGTTGCAACTGAATAATAGCTAGCAGAAGAAAGCAGGAATTGCTTTTTCCTTTTTTGCTGTTTTGGATTTGGTTTTTTTTATTATTATTTTGCTAGAAGTGCAGCCAAAATAAGTTTCTTAGATCTCCCTATATTAAAAAGCTTTCCCTGATGCTAGAAAAACAAATAACTGGACCTGTTCCATAATGTACTATTTCCCTTGTGTTCCAGGGAGATATTCTGTTCTGTGAAATCATGGCACAGGTCATACAACAAATCTATCTCTCGCCATGCTTCTGTGGCTGTCTTGGTACACACCAGCTGGCACACTCTGACAGGGCAGGAGCCAGCAAAAGTTGATCCTGCTGCCTGCAGTGCCATTTTTAGCTTAGATCTTAAAGTCAGGAAGAGAAAATTAGGTGTAGGATCCCATTTGAATAGTTCAAGTGTCTACTTTCAATATGGCTTCATGTTGGCCTGGATGAGGGAAAGAAGAGGAGCTATTTTACAGCCTTTCTCAAATAACCCTCCAAATACTTGTCCAGTTAATGGAGAAAAAGCTTAGCTGCATAATGTCTAGTCTGCCTTGAAAAAGATCTCTCTTCTCCAGTAATCTACGTGTCTGAAAAGGACAAGATTTTATTGCTTAGGTTTGCAACCTACTACCCCTAATGAGAATACAAGTGACTCAAATGAAAATGTTAGATATCTTCATCCACCCAGTATCCCATTCAAAGGGCTCTCTTACAAAGGTAACTGGAAAAGAGCAAAGATTATAATGGTAGGGCTTGTAAGTCCTAGCTGCCATTGAATTACAGACCTTGGCTCTGCTGTCATGCGAGAAGATGAGGCAGCAACAGAGAGTCTTATGACACTAGGGTTAAAAAAAGTTGGTTCAGGCACTTGTGCCTGTATTATTTCCGCCACATTATCTATAGGCCTAAAAGGTCCACTACTGCATGTTTGTCCCCCTATCCCTTTGCTTTCTCCTCAGGGGGTAGTTATCTGTGGGAAGGAGGGGTGGAAAATTATACAGATATGTTGGCAGCTGAAAATAATAAACTTATTAGGGTTAAGAAAAAAAATCACAGTGGTGGTGTGGTGACACGCCTGTTTATCTCCTAACAGAATCCCACATGATATGTAAGTAGTAAAATGAAGCCACCGAATTAAAATTGCACAGAATATGTTAATATTCCAGCCTGAAGACAGCAAAGGCACATGTGAATGTACACCAGCTGCAGACTAAATGACACAGAAAATCAAACTACAAGGATGTCTCAAGAGTTTTAAAGTTTGAATGCTCATCCAAACTGTTCCAAACTCTTCAGTGCTATGCAGATTCAACTCTTGGATGTTGTGGAAAAAAGCACCCCTTAGGTGAAGAATTTGTTCTGAGAAGGCTTTGACATCTGCTTTTCCTTCCGTCTTCATATGGTGGAAATATTGGTCATCCTACCCTGGAAAACCCAGAGTGTCATCACTCTCTCTTGCTTCTTTAATATGATGTTGAAGGGTCTTTATAAAGGTTTCTTCTGCCACTTAGATTATAGCTTTACTACTGTACTCCAAATCCAGTGGTTGTGGTGGTGTTGACTCATAAAAAAGAACTGTTCTCTAATGTCATGCTTCTTTCTGTTATCTTCCAATCAGCAAATCTCTTAATACACCCACAGATTTTTTTAACCACACAATTTTATTAATATCATGCAGTAAGTATTCTTAATAGACCTGGGTGACCTTCCGTCACTGAATACTAAGCAGAAGAGATATTTGAGATATCAAGTAGTTTATAGCTATTGGGTTCTAGAAGATGCACTTTCAAGTTCCTTCAGGTAAAGGAGTTGAATTTCATCTTACTCACTGTAAACAAGTGGTCCAACCAGTAGCTGAGTAAATCAGTAGCTGAATAAAATACTCATGTTCTCTCAGTAATATAAATCCAGCTTTGCCTCTATTGCCTATGTGTGAAATACTTGGAAACAAAACATAGGGTGCGGGGTTTTGACTGAATAGAGTATTCCATCCAACATGAATTACTGTGTTACTGCATTTTTTAATATTTTGGCAAGGAAAAAATAATTTGTTATTTCCATTCAATTAGGATTAAAGTCTTCCTTTTTTCTTCTCCATTTAGAAGCAAAATATCACATAGATAAGCATTATTGAATGGGACTCTAGCTTTAATACAATAAGGATTTAAAAAAATACAGAGGGAACAGAAACACTGGTCAGGCATAGGTCCAGTGGAGTCCAGTACAAACATATTTGGGGGAACATAATGTGTGAGGATTTAAAGAAGCCATATGTGGCATAAGACTGAGGTGAGGTGCTGTAGGATTTTCTACACAGTCTGAGCAAGGCCAGAAACAGCGTGAGATCTGAAGCAGTTACCAAAATCAGTATAGATTTAAGAAAGAACTGAGACTAAGATATAAGTGTTTTCAATGGACTAATGACTTCATTACAGATGTTAATTTGTGTTATGTTAGAATAACCTGGTAACTCATTTTAATATTTTCAGTGTGTGAAGACATAGTCTTATAACTTAATCTTACAACTCTTTAGCTATGACAAATGACTATTTTCTTCATGTTATACATTGCTATTTACTTATTTAACACAAAAGGCAGGTTATTTTTTTTAACAGATACCATATAAGTAATTTATTTTATCACTCAGTACAAGCTGCAAGAACCTCTTATGAAGTACCACTATTTAGTCAGGTTCCCCACCTGTCTACTGACTCTCATGGTACTCCCATGTGAAAATTTCAGAAGGAACAATACCTCTGCTGAGATATTAATATGAGACAGGTTATCACAGATGACCAGAGCTGGAAAAGAATTCTCAGTTCATCTTTACCCTCTGAATGCAATTCCTCTTCCTAAGCCTCTTCTGATTTCCTTTCATTCTTCAGCTTTATCTGACACTTGAGTAGAATGATTATACACATAAGTGTACATATTTAAATCTCAGTGGAACCATGGTGACCTCTCCTCCAGCTGAAGTGGGCATTGGATCAGGATTCAGATGTGTCAGCATAACACCACCAAGAGATCCTCTACTTATATGCAGACTTCTGACTCATGATCTGCCAACAGAAGTGAAGAATAGCACTTATGGGGTAAAGCTCTCCCTGCAAAGAAGATTAAATACTTCTATTCATTGTTAATGTCTAATCCATCATAAATATCATGGAGCAAACATCTTTCCCCTCTATTTCAAAAGTTTCTGGAGTGTCCCTACACCAAAGAGGAGCTGGAAAATCAGTGCATTTCTTAATGCTGCTGGAAAGGTTCTAGAGCTGACTGATGGGTTACCCACAGTAGTCGTGCATGAAACAGCCCATCCTGCTGTGGGCTGACAGCTATAGGTCTGACAGCTACAGGAGCTTCTTCCGACAAGCCATAAGCGTTTTCATTTTATCTTGTTTTCAAATTGTTCCGTATTCTCAAGATAGTTGTAGGCTTTTGCTTCCTGGAGTGCATGTTGCTCTCTGTCAACTATAAAATTGGACAGAACTGCTGCCCTGAATGACTGGGCAGTTTAAACAAATAAAAGGGAGGTAAAGTGCCTGGCCAGAAACCACCCAGAAGGCTGGTGACAGGATTGAGTTTCCTTAACCCTACACCACTGCCCCATACATTATTCTATTTTACCTTTCATCATTAGTGCTCACAAATCCTCATCCGTTTAAAAGACGATGCCGCTCATATAACAAATTACCAAAGTGCAGACTGCACAGTTCTTAGTGTCTTTACATACACTTCCCTCTAGTGTTAAAAAGCAGCAACTCAAAATGCTTCCTGGAGCAATTAGTTTGCCTTTGAATGTTTCACTTGCGCAACCTCAGAATTTCTCTCTGCATTGAAAAAAACATAAAAATAAAGAGTGCCTTAAGTATCACAGAAAAAAAATTTACCCATCATTTACTGTGTTTCCAGGGATATTACAAGTCATGAGAAGAAACACAAAGACAAGGTAAAAGATTCAGAGCTGTAAGACATTCATTAAATTCTGCCAGGTGTTTTTGCACTACAAATGCTTGTTAATATTGGACCTGACTTTCAATCATCACCTAAGACAGCACTGCTGATATTAGGAGTATTCTGAAAGTAGAATATGTTTGTGTTTGAAGATCAAGTAAGGACATCTTGACAAGTAATGCCCTTCAGCATAAAAACTTGTGCAAGCCAAATTTAAAGGACGCACTTTGAGAGTCTCTTATTCTAGATGTGGTCAAAGATGTCACCGAGTTTTTTAAGCCATATACTGGCTTAAAATTTGAAATACTGCAGGATAGCCATGCTAACCTGTAAACATGAAATGAATAATTCTTGCTAACCAAAGACTGAACTTCTAATGAAATCCGAATATTGTGAATATAACACTTTAGCTAAAAGTGCATCGGCCTGAAAACAGTAAAATCTTCTAGTGGGTTAGAAAAAAATCTTTCAGCAAGACCAGAAGTTTCTTAACATAAAAGAAAAAAAATATATATTTTTTTGTACCTGAATCAGTAGGTGTATGCTATGACTGCTCATTTTCTGAAGCCATTTCTACTTGGGAGTCATATTTTAATTAACTAATACGACAAAGGTATCACCTTAGCTATTCTAAACACTATCCTTATGCAATTTGTTCTATCTTTTTACATGTAAATAAAAAAGTGCTTTAGTTAAACCCTTTAAAAAGTGCCCACGGATGCATTTTAAGCAATATGAAAGATCTTGAAATTCACCATGGTAAGGCCAATACGAAGCTTCCAATAATCTTCTGTTTCTTTCTTATTAAATTTTAAGCTCCTATTTGGATTCGCTATGGTGTTGCATCTGCAGACAAGCATGCTGAATGCAAATTATTACTATTCTGAATAGCTACTACTTGCTCCATCCACCTCATAAAGCTGTAAATGTCTAAAGGAGACCAAAAGCACAAGAGATTTAGCTTCACTGTTCACAGAACTGTGGTATAATAAATTCAGGAACCTGAACACAACAGTTGAGTAACACAATCACATAAAAAGTCTTCTGGGACTCATTTAATTAATAAGACTATAGCTCCACAGTTTTCCCTGCATGGATGCGCTTGTTGCAGCTTTAAGATTTCGGGAAATCACAAACATACTATTTGGTTCACAGTTCAAATGGAGCAATGAAACATACAAGATCAGGTCCTAAATTCAGATAATTTACCTGAATTGAAAAGCTGAAATGTACACCAACTAAATCTGGACCTTCTGAAGAAGAGCTGAGATAAATTTCTTGGACTGATGATTCACTGGGGAAAAAAAATCAGAGAAATTGGAGCAGTGAACTCAGATTGCAACAGCGAATAGTTACAGTCAGAAAAATGAGAGAAGAGACATTTCTTTTCCAGAATTCCTGAGCTGAACATATTGACATCAGCACATGTCATGGTTTGATTTCTTTAAAAACAAACAAACAAACAAACAAACAAAACCACCAACAACAAAACCTAATAAATGAAACCTTCTTCTATTCCTGTCACGTTTCTGGGTTTTTGTTTTCATCACAAAGCTAAAATGCAATCCAGGGCTTTAACCACACAATTCCTCCTGTTTCTAACTTTCTTCCCTTTATGTGGACCTTTAAACTTTCTCAGTAATTGGTAATTCCAAACAGATACATCTGCAGTTTTTGTTTGTGTGAAGTATAAAATATGAAATTCTCTTAAATCCTGCAATTCCAGAAAGCTGCTTAGATAAAGGAGGCAGAGCTAGAAAGTCTCATAAGATATATTTATACTTTTACATGCATATTTATATATGAAAGTGGAAAGGAAGTAGTTGACTAAGGGATATGGTGGTATCAGCTGGTGGGAAATTGAGATGTTTCCTTCTCAGCCACTTTTATGAATGCTGCCTAAAAATGCTGCTATCATTTCATAGTTTTCTTTCCTTATGCAAATTGTACGGCATTTTACTCCTTGAGTAATTATCTTCAGAGGGGTATCACTTAGAGAAAAACACTCAGCAATACGATCCAACTCCAAACTTTGTGAGCCACTGCATATGCACATAAACAGTCTGCCAGGAAATCTCCCATTGGTAATTCTCCTCAGAGCTGAACTCTCTAAGTTTAAGGACTTTAGTAGTTAAGTTAAAAAACTTTAAGTGGGATTTATCTGTCCTAACTGAAGTCCTCTAGCAGTCATGTGTCCAAGCCTTGCTAATCACCCTTGGCTCTGTGCAGTCAATAGAGTGAAAGAGCTTTCAGCAGATGAATCATGTGTCCTGTTTTTCTTACGAGGGTTGGATTAAATGACTTTCTCAACATTAATGTTTCCTTCAGACCTCATAAATCAAAACCTCATAAATCCCATATAAATTAATAAATAATATATTCAACTGACAAGGTGTTTTCTGATGTCTAGGGTTAACTTCTGGCAAAAAACTTGCTGTTTTTTACAGGTACGGTTTGGGGGAAAGGACTAAATTACTGGGTTTTTTAACAATCTAAACAACAGTTTAAATAAAAACAAAGATAGCAAATGTCTTTCCAGAACACTCTGGTTGTGATCTGAATTGGAAAGCTGATAATAGAGATTTTCTTTTCTGTTCACCCAAATTGAGGAGCAGAGAGCATTGTCCTGTTAATACAGTATTCAGATTCATTGCAGATCTTCTTTTCCAGTTAATCATAAAAGTTTTGGCCTTCACTGCAATTACCTGAATTTTATGTGTTGTACTCTGAATTTATAATTTGTGAACTGCTGCACATTATTGGGATCATCAGAACTCCAATATATGTTTGATGCATCTCAGAAAAGCTGATTTTTTTTAATCTTTTTATATTTAATTGCATTTGGAAGAGGTTCAGAGAAGCTAGATGCCAGTGTCTTTTTATCAAACTTGTACAGATCATGTCTGTAGCTGCATTTTGCTTAAGACATTAGTATGCTAAAAGTGAGGGATGCTTCTGGGTTACTGGGTATAAAAGTAGGTCAATATACAAAGACATCCCCTCAGTGACAGTTTTATGACTTAAAGCAATAGAGCATTCCAGGCTACCTGTGTTTTGAATTCTAATATTGAATTTTCAAGTAAATTTATGAAATTATTATATGATCCATCAGCATTCAAAAGTTGTAAATTCTCCTTATTTAAATTTGCCAATGGAAATTTAAGTTCTAGGTAATATCTTTCCTAAAAGTTGAAAGTTGGTGGAATCACTGAATTGTCTTATTCCTTCTTTCCTCTTAAAGGAAGTTCTTGCACCTTTAAATTGTACTGAATGGTGCTATCTCTATGGCATCAAAGAGTTGCAAACAACAAGTTTAATGATCTCTGCATAAGCTGTCAGAAGAAAATTAGTGGGCAATTAGTGAGTAAGTTAATATTCATTAATGTAGATGCATATGAGGAAAAGGAAATAGAATGTTCCCAGCTCTTAAATTTGTTCCTAAAGTCTGCAATAGCTTCAGTAATACAAATGTTTAAAAGCTGGGGCCAATGGAGAACCAAATGGTTAAATTAATTACTTATTAAAGAATGTTGAGTTTTATTTCCTCTTTTATTTTCTATTTGCTAAAAATTTGCAATGCTGTCTCTTCTCAGCACCTATGGCTCTTCTGGAAGCATTACTAGGGGACTAGATTTTGAATTTGTTGACTGATATTGTTCATTTTAATTAGATATTATATTGCCCAAGCCTGTTGGTATTGTTTGTGCTTTCTGTCTGCAACCAAATTTTTTTCATGTTGAATAATGAATAATGAATGACAGGCACAAGTCCAAGATTTTAATTACTAGCAGAAAAATAACACTGAAATGTTCGAAGGTTACACAGGCATTTGCATACAGTAGAACAGTCACAGTGACATTTATGCACAATGGACCACATGACCCCACAAAAAGCTACAAACTTAGAGCAGTAACAAGTATTACGGGAAAACTGCAGTCTCAACTACTTCTCAGCAAAAACACGTTTTCTGACATTTCTAGGGAGTGTTACTGTGCTTGGCCATTTCACCCACCTTTTGGGTCTTTTCAGATGAGTGAATACTATGAATGAAAATATCAGTAGCTGAATACCATTCTTCTCCCTTCAAAACTCTCATTAATAGGAGGTTTTCTTGCACAGTAGGAGAAAACTAAGACCTCAGGAAAGAGCTGTCGTCATTACCACGGTTACTTTTTACATTGCATCTGGGTCATGCGTCTAGCATGATCTGTTTTCATTCATTATCTGTAGTACAGTAAGTTCTCAAGGCTTGAAATAGAGCGTAATCCCACTGTGCTAAGCATAGCACAGACACAGAAGACAATTCTTTCACTGCAGAGTTGCAATATAAAGAGATATGTAATTGCAAAAAAACCAAAACCTCATGAAAGTATGATAGAGTCAAGCTTGGCAAAACAAAGCAACAAAAACTCTTAGGAGTTCATGCAGCACAAAGTCAAAGAGACTTCAACTTTTGAGTTCTTCTCTGACCTATTGAACAGCAACAGTTTTGGTTTTGATGTCCTACTTCAGAGAAAAATTTCAATAGTCCAAAATTCCCCCATCAAGAACCTTAAAACTTGATCAAATAAAATTTTTAATTCTGGAAGAAAAAAGGAATAAACCATACTACAGTACATAATGTGGTCCTTTTCTTAGCTACATCAGCTGAGGCCTCAGCTGGAGCACTCTGTCCAGTGTGGGCTGCAACATTCTTGGGCATGAGAAAGCCACAGACCACATAGAGAGAGTTCAGTGATGAGCAGCCAGAGACAGAAAATGTCTAGAAAACATTTTTGGTAAAATAATTTAATTTGTCATCGATGATCATTTGTACTGTCTTCACATGAGAAAATCCTTTGTGAGTTACACACTGGCTAACATACCACTGCCTCATATAATGATCTGCCCAGACTGAGAAAGTACAACAACAAAATGAATACACAGAAAAGGAAGCGAGGAAGGCAGGAAGGCAGCAAGCTGTTTCTTTCAAGAAGAGAAAAAAATAGGCAAAACATTATGTTGTGAAAGCCAAGTGGCTTAGCTTGCCTGCCTGAGGAATGCCAGAACAGGCTCTGGAGACAAGAAGCCAGAATAAACCCTCATAAAAAATGCATTGAACTGTGATACCACAAGAGATGAAACTGGAAAAAAGATTAAAAAGCAAAGGCTAAGAGAAAAGAGGTTTTCTTGCATGCTGTCCATTGATGTGAACATATTCCAGTGAATTTGGAATCTGTGAAATCTAAATGTATTTTTCCTGTAGAATTGTGCATGTTTAATGCTGAATCAGACAACAATAACTGATCAACAGTATAAATGCAGCAAATAAAGTAATTAGGTTGTTAGCAAAGTTGCATTTCTTTTGAAAATGGAGAACGGGGTCAATACGAGAAGAATCTGAACGGTTTAGCACTTGGGGAGTACCATGTCAGGCTGAAAGACTTCGTGCCTGAAGTTTTTGCTGAGGACGCTCTTGGGTGAAGAATTACAGAAAACGCTTGAAGAGACCTTGGATGGTCACTTAATTTTCCCTCTGCCATGCCCAATAGCAGGAGCCACAATATCGAATTCCTCAGAGAAATTGGTTTAAACTGTTCTTTAAAACCCTCTACAAACCATGATTTCACAGCCTCCTTATAAGGTCTATTGAGTGCTTAACTCTCCTGCCTGTTAGAAGATTTTGCTCAGTATCTATCCTAAATTTTCTTTACTCCAGTTTAAGCTTCTCAGACCTTGTCCTATTTCCAGTGCATATAAGAAAAGTTTGCTTCCCCTTTGCAGAAGCATTTACATATTTTCAGGCTATAGTTATTTTCCTTGAGTTAGTCCCTTCTTTGTGTTAAACAAATCTACTTAGTTCTATACCCACAAGTTTTGTTTTCCTGATTTTTCTGAATATTTCATCTGAAATTTGATATACCTTTTCCATGCTCGTCTTGACATGCAACACCCCACATGGACATGATGCTTCAGCTGAGGTGTTATTTACAATGAAATTTTTATAATAAAAGAAATAATAAATAGGTTCTACACTACTTACTATTTATGTATCTTGCTAATTTTTTTTTCCTGGAAGACTGGGATTCTTTTCCTGTCTTGATTTTGTGCCACTGATTTTTCCTACACATATGTAGTATTTTCCACTTTTTCCTGATTAACAGGAGGCTGTTGCCTCCTACTTTTTAAGAACATTTTTCAAATTTGTTGAGATTATTTTGAATTACAGACCTCTCCTTCAAAGTGCCTGTGGCCCCTCCCAGCTTGAAGTTATCTGCAGATGTAACACCAAACTCTCATTTCCTACATCCAAGACATTAATAAAAATATTGAATGGACTCAGGATAGAACTCCATGAAACTTCACTCAATATGAAAATTTTCCAGTCTGACAGTTAACTATTGGCAGCTGCTCTCCAATGACCTAAATAATTTTATTTTAGACAAATTCCTACCAGTGTAGGAAGAATTATTGAGCAGATGCTGTGAGGAAGAATGCTAGCACAGAATTTTAGAGATATGGGAAGAAAGTTTTAAGAAGGACCACAAGTTATTTAGAATGTTCTGTAATGCTCATTTTGCATCTCAAAGGTGCCTAATTTGCATTACAGTTAATAAATAGCACTCTGAAATACAATGTCTGAAATGTCATTAAACCATCTTATTTTTTATGCATTTGTACATTGTCTATATGACAGCCAGACTTTTTTGATTAACAACTCTTTGTTTGGTGGGTGCAGCTCTGCTGGTAACAATGGACAATGGCTCTCCTGGTCCCGTCCTCTTTATCATCAGGCCTGTCTCCTGTGCCACAAGCTACAGCTCTCACAGGTCATAAAAGATAATAAGATTATGCACTAGGAACTGCACTATCTGAGAGCATGATCTCTAGATAACCACAGTCCTTACCCGACTCTGTAACTCATAAGGGAATCTCTCTGCCTTATTATAGGTTGATAAACTGGAGAACACAAAATGGATGGACATAAAAAAATGGAAGGACACAAAACTGATGGACACAGAAAAGCCCAACTGAAAGTCATTCAGTATCAGTAGAGGATGCTCAGCCTCAGAAGGCAGTGCTTCCAAATATCGCAAAGCTGAATGCTGCTAGGTACCCCTGTCCTCCCCAGCCTCACAGCCCACTCAGAGTAGCAGAACTTTGAACTCAAGACAACTGATTTTTTGAGCATGTATTGCTCCTCTGTGAGGATCTTTTTCCCCCTAGGGGAGAGTATGGCTGAACAAGATTGATCAGAATTCAGCTTAATCAAATTAGAAGTCCTACTCAGCTGTTCCTTCTTTTCCTTCATATGGCTTCTTTTGCTGCACCATCCGACAACCAGATATACTTTACTACCCATCTGATGCTACTCTTCTAAGATAAGGCAGTACAGTTGTTCCCACTGACAGATGGGAACTGAGACAACTATCTGGAAATGGGCTTAAGTGTTGCAATGCTGAAAACCACAAGGCTCTTGCAAGGTGCCTGGACCCCAGATGGGAATTTGTTGCTCAAGAGTGTCTGAACTGTGTGTGGATGTGGTGGTCTGACCATGGCTGGGCACTAGGTACCCACCAAAGCCACTCTATCACTCCCCCTCCCCAACTGGACAGGAGGAGAGAAAATATAACAAAAGGCTTGTGGGTCAAGATAAGGACAGGGACATCACTCAGCAATTACCATCACGGATAAAACAGACTCAACTTGGGGAAATTAATTTTATTTATTACTGATCAAATCAGAGTAGAATAATGACAAATACAATAAAACCTTAAAACACTTTCCTCCCACCCCTCCCTTCTTCTTGGGCTCATCTTTATTCTCAATTTCTCTAGCTCTTCCACCTTAGCAGCATGGAGGGATGGGGAATAGTGGTTGTGGTTCATTCATCACACATTGTCTCTGCTACTCCTTCCTCCTCACACTCATGCTCCAGCATGTCCCTCTCAGAGGAAACAGTCCTCCATGCACTTCTCCAACATGGGTTCTTCCCACAGACTGCAGTTGCTTGCAAACTGCTCCAGTGTGGGTCCTTTCCGTGGGGTACAGTCCTTCAGGAACAGACTGCTCCAGCGCAGGCTCTCCATGGGGTCACAGTCTTCTCAGGCTCATACACGTGCTCTGGCGTGGGGTTCTCCATGGGCTGCAAGTGGGTATCTACTCCACTGTGGACTTCCATGGGCTGCAGGGGGACAGCCCGCCTCACCACGCTCTTCGCCATGGGCTGCAAGAGAATCACTCCTCTGGTGTCTGTATCACCTCCTCCTCCTCCTTCTTCCCTGACCTTGGTGTCTGCAGAGTTATTTTCTCTCATACATCCTCACTCCTCCCTCCTAGCGGCTGTTGCATAGCAGTTTCCCCCCCTCTTCTTAAAGATGTTATCACAGAAGTGCTACCACTGTCACTGATTGGCTCAGCCTTGGCCAGCGGTGGGTCTATCTTGGAGGTGGCTAGCATTGGCTTTATCAGACATAGGGGAAGCTTCTAGCAGTCTCTCACAGAAGCCATAGCTCCCCCACTACCAAAACCTTGCCACACAAGCCCAATACAGTGGGGAAAGTCAAGCTTCGCCAGATAGGATTGACAAGACCCATTATACTAAACAGTGCATCCTAGGAGCTGCCCAACATAGCCATTAGGAAATGCTAAAGAGAAAGGTTTATCTAAGCTCCAACTCTGTCCAACTTTCTTTCTCCAGGCTCAGGGCAAGGACTCAAAGTCCCTCTAAACTACAGCATCTATGTCAGAAAAGCATTTAGAATCTGGAGCTCTCTTTCAAGAGACAATCTCCTCCTGCAGATAAGAACAGAGAGACATGGATTTGATACCCTCCTCAATCAAGAGACCTCAGTGGTTTGGGAAGAGCAACTGCCAGAGCAGAACTGTAGCGGCCTGGAAAACTTAGTAATGGAAATCTGCACTTCCAAGGGTTTACCTGAATGCTTTGTGGCTCATTCTCTTAGACAAATATTGAGGATTAAAGAACCTTATATTAGTGTCAGTGGCACCGATGTAACTTGGTGTTTCTGAGCATATGTGACTAGTCCAGTGCCACACAGCACAACCTAAAATGGACTTGAAGTGAGTGCTGAAGACCAACAACAGTGGCCCATTCTCTCTGATGTTAGTTAGCACCAGATAGTTTTTTCTGGGAACATTGTAAGAGCTGTCACACATACAGTGCCTCTCAAGTCAGCAGTGTAGATGCTAGGGACTGCCCACAGCCAGACAAGGTCCTGGTCTGCGTGTCACCAAGCCTTCCTCCAGCGATGGAGACAGCTGGAGGAATTTCACAGGCCTCCTGTCCTACGATTGCTCTCTGGCAGTGGGGTTGGTTTGCTTCCAGACACTGTAAGACCTACTAACTAAGTAACAGAATGTACATACATGAAACATAATGGCGAATAACATCAGTACAGTTCATGCAGCACCAATTAATGTGAACACAGCATTCGCAACACATGGTTTAATGTTGGCTGCAGATAGAACATCTCTGGAAGCTCACATTGGTGATTTATCGCCAGGTAATTTACCCCCTTAATTACCAATATAAAGTACAATAAGACATATGTGAAAGTATTTCTCATGTCCAAGTAGATTCCTGGTGGCTAGATGAAGGTTAAAACTCCTGTTGGCTAATTGCCTCAATTTAATACTGTTAGCAGATGCATTTATAGTTTTAAAACCCTTTTTATGATGTCTAAGTAATTGCATCAATTTGGGAACCATCTACTTAATTTTAAACAGCTTTAACAGAATGCCTACAGTTGAAAACAATTCTTGTCAATGCTACATAAATTGGCTCATTTTAACTGCTTTTTTTTTTGTGAGAAGGGGCAATTTGAACAATTACTCTGCATTGAAAACAGCTTTTGTCACTGCTAAATTGAGTCATTTGAACTGTTATTTACATGTGCTATAAAATTTTATTTACTGTCAAAGGACTTTTCTTGCAATTGAATTTTCATTTTAACTCTTAGATTTTGTTTAGAGTGAAATGGTTAATTTACTGCCTTTTATTCCAGCTCCTGGTTGGCAGCAATACGATTAGAAACAGACTTTCTTTTGAATAAAATTAATCTCCACCCATCAGTGCTCAGGTAAAAATCATTACCATTATTCACTTCCAGTAGTAAAAGAACATTTTTTGAGAGGTGAGAGAGTCACTGATTGAGTTTTCATCATCTTCCATCTCAAAGCCCAGCTGCCCCCAGCATTTTGTAGCCATTTCCATTAGACAGCTCTTACATGCTAGAGTAACTGTAGATGCGGCAATTAATCCCAGAGAAGATGCAAAATATCCACTGCTCATTAGTGACTATCTAGTCCATGAGAAAAGACATCCCAGCAGTACCGACATGAGTTGTGTCACTGATATCTTACATCTTCACAGATGAATTCAAGTGGTTGTCAAGAGTGTCAGCTTGCCAGCTTTGGTGAGTAAAGCCTTATTTCACCATGAAAAGATGTGACACAGGCTGTTTTCTCTGCACTGCCCTTTCAGCCTGTGTCACGGATCAGTGGAGAGCTCACCCAAGATGAAGACTTTGTCCTCTGACTGCTTGCAAGGTTCCCTGACAGAAGGAATGGTCTGGCATCAGCCACAGTCAGGCTGTGCACACGGGCTTGCCCATGTTAGGAATGGACGTCTGTCAGATGAGTAGTTATTTTGTCTGACCTCGGGGATGGGGCTGAATTGATAATTCACAAAGTGAAAGGTCTTAATAAAGAGAGGCACTGCAGTAGTAATCTAGAAATTTAAAATACCAAGTAGCCCACCAAAGTAATGCAAAATGATCGGGCTTGGTTCAGTGAAGGAGTTGTAATTTTTCGTGGATTTCAGCATTCTTGCACCCACTACAATAAGGACTTCTTTGCTTGTCCTGGAAGATGACAGGAGGAAAGCTTGATTGTGCCTTGGGCTAGTGGGTGGCTTTAGTGATCTCTCCAGATCCCCTTCAATCTGGTTTTCTCTGATAATTCTTCAGACTATGATACCTCCATACTCTGTAGTGCATCCAGCAACTTTTCCTCAGTCCTAGGAGTGCTTTACCTCCTTTGCCTTGAATGTGCTGTGAGGCCACCCAGTGCACACATGCTCTACCTCCCCTGCTTCTGGTTGACAGCTTCTTGGTTTGTTTCTTGCAGATCCACTTGCTGTTTCATTGATTTTCTGATCACACACATGTTCTTTTCACTCATATTATAGGTGCAGCTTGTGGAGGGTATTATCAAGGTCCTTTGTCCTCATCTTCTTGAGGCTGCTGTCTCAGGGTTTTGCTGCAAATTAAGTACAGATCTCTGTTTGTTTTCTTCAGTGCTGTGGTATGAATGATTCTCTTGTGCTAATGGCAGAACTGTCACAGGCAGAAGAGTCTGCTGTGTTTACTCAACAGCAGCGGCAGCAAATTGCTATTATTCTGGACAGTTTTACATTCCTTTAATGCCATTATCTGTTTTGCTACCAGAATTCCAAATGTTTTTCATCTTGGTTCCAAAAATTTCTTTGACCTTCTTTGACTTCTTTTTTCTGTGTTTTTGCAACTGTGGCAGCAGAAGAGCCAGATGCTTCTCTTCTTTTCAGTTTAAAGAACAACAGCTGTTTTCTCTGTGGCTGCCTATGCACACTCACTGTGTAGACACTCAGGGGAACCTGAATAGGCACACAGGGACATGTTCCTGTGTGACCTAGTCTAGGTGATCCTGCTCTGGCAGGGGGGTTGAAGTAGCTGATCTTTCAAAGTCCCTTCCAACTCCTAACATTCTGTGATTCTGTGATTCTGTGAATCAATCAGCTGAGGCCAATTGTATGAGGTTCAACAAGGCCAAGTGCCAGGTCCTGCACTTCGATCACAATAACCCTATGCAGTGCTATAGGCTTGGGATGACTGGCTGGAAAGCTGCCAGGCAGAAAAGGACCTAGGGATGTTGGTGGACAGCAGGATGACCATGAGCCAGCAGTGTGCCCTTGTGACCAAGAAGGCCAATGGCATCGTGGGGTGTATTAGAAGGGTGTTGTGGTTTAGGGCTGGGCCAGCCACTAAATCCTGGACAGACACTCTCTATTAACCCCTCTCCGCTCCCAAGAAGGGAAGAGAAAAGAGAATAAGGGAGAGAGACTTTACAGCTTGGAAAATAAAACTAACAGATTTAATGAAACAATAATACTAATGTTACAGGATAATAATGTAAATAGGAAAATAATGAAATATATACAGATATGTACAAATATATATACAAAACCAATATAAAATCCTCCCCCCACCCTCTCCCAGTGACGTATATGTCACCAGAGGCTCTGCGAAGCAGGGCACTGGAAAAGTCCCCGACGAACCTCACCAGCAGGGGGGAGCAGGATGCAGGAACACACGAATCAGGATCAGAGGCAGATGAACTACCAGGGCTCTGCCTGGACTTCAGACATTGCAGGATCAAGACGAACGGAAAGGTCCAAGATGGAAGAGGGGTCGAGACCCTTGTGATCCATCAGCTCTATATTGAGTATGACATATGCAGGATGGAATACCTCGTTGGTCAGTTTTGGGTCCGCTTCCCCCTCCGTAGGTGCAGACACGGCACCCATGGTGAAACAATTGGCCTTGAGATTATCAGTAGCAGCACTTACTGGAAAAAAATGCTGCTAGTTTCAGCAAATTCAGCCACTTAAAAGAGATTGAGCTGAAAAGAAAAATCATTAAATAGAAAATTAGTTCTATTTAGCTCAAACCAGGACAAAGGCACATGGTTAGTAGGTCGAGAGAGGTTCTCCTTCCCCTCTACTCTGCCCTGCATCTGGAATATTGTGTTCAGTTCTGGGCCCCTCAGTTCAAGAAGGACAGGGAATTGCTTGAAAGAGTCCAACATAGAGCCACAAAGATAATAGAGGGAGTGGAGCATCTCCCTTATGAGGAGCAGCTGAGGGAGCTGGGTCTCTTTAGCTTGGAGAAGAGGAGACTGAGGGGTGACCTCATTAATGTTTATAAATTTGTAAAGAGTGTGTGTCAGGAGGAAGGAGCCAAGCTCTTCTCTCTGATGTCCAACGACAGGACAAGGGGCAATGGGAGCAAGCTGGAGCATAGGAGGTTCCATGTGAACATAAGGAAAAGCTTTTTCACTGTGAGGGTGACAGAGCACCGGAACAGGCTGCCCAGAGAGGTTGTGGAGTCTCCTTCTCTGGAGACATTCAAAACTCACCTGGACACGTTCCTGTGTGACCTAGTCTAGGTGATCCTGCTCTGGCAGGGGCGTTGGACTGGATGATCTTTCGAGGTCCCTTCCAACTCCTAACATTCTGTGATTCTGTGATTCAGAGACAGTTACGCTTAATTTTAACAAAATAAGGACTTCCTCGCACATTTAGCCTTTTCCCAGTGTGTCAGATTGATATAAGGTGGCTCTGTTTTTAAAAAAAAAATCTCTGTTTACTACCAGATCAGACTTCACTCTTAAGCTGTATTATACATTAGCAAAATGCTCTTTTCGTAGTCATTCACTGAGACCACCCTACACCAAACAGTGAAGCTGGTTGGCATGGTAAACCAGACCATTAATTCTGAAACCTTAAAATGTTTTGCATTTCTAGACTTCTTCCTAATTTGCAGAAAATCTGGTTCACATTCAGAAAGCCTTTCTACGTGTCACAAACCTGTTGTCCATTACATGGCACCAAGAAGCCCATCTGCATGCCTGGAGTATACAGACTCACTGTATGTACTCTTCAACACATCCTGGTCTCAGCCAGAAGCTGATTAATAGCACATCTGGCGTCAGATAGAGGGCCCTCAACAGAGGTCTCTGAGGGGTGATAATCCAGTTTTTTGCTTCTAAAATGTGATAGGAGGTTTTTATCCAATACAAGAATAAAAGGAAAGCTTTCAAACATTTTCCTAAATAGGAAATTGTTTTGAAATATCCCTTGAGATGGTATATGCTATGTATTATATAGCCATAATATTGATTCAAAGCAATTTTTCTTTTAATGTCTCAGTCATTTTCAACCAGAGAGGCTAGGAATGAAAAAGAATTCTCCCATCTCTTCCCCTAGTGCCTCAATCGCCAAGCGCAGAATCTCTGAGGAAATTTTTAAATACACTTCTATACTTCCATGAAACATTTTGACTTAAATGAAACATTCTTTGGAGACATTTTGTATAGCAAAAATGTTCTGAACTGCTCTGTT
This sequence comes from Mesitornis unicolor, assembly GCF_000695765.1. Lineage (NCBI taxonomy): Eukaryota > Metazoa > Chordata > Aves > Mesitornithiformes > Mesitornithidae > Mesitornis > Mesitornis unicolor. Next base: position 51,473 of record NW_010181265.1, read on the forward strand.
CACCTGGTACCCCCATGACTGGAGCTTATTCAAGTGGGCAAGTTTATCTACCTCTTTTGAAGGAGCAACATTATTGTGGAAACTCAAGAAGCTCCCCTAGCCATCCTGGTGCTAGTCATAAGCTCCTATGTGTCATGCCCTCTGTTCCTAACCAAGCACTCACAAAAGCTTCCAACGCTCCTCTACTCATGTCTAATACCTTGCATTTATGTTTGGACCTATCTGGGTGCAGGCAGGGCAAGACACTCAAACAGCTTTGGTAGCAATGGAGTGTAATCTGCAGCTGTCTGCAGATACTGTGCAGACATCCCTTTCCGTCCTCCTGGACTTCTGCACCATTAATGCTATCAGCATGAGGATATCTCTGCCTGGCATGGGAAAGATTAGCAGATCCAGGCATCACAGGCCATTTTCAGTGCAGTGGACATAAAGGTCTTCTAAAAATAGTGTGTGTTCCCATATGCAGTCTGAACCATAATTTGCCTGAACGACTGCGACTGTGTAGGTATCCTTGAGGCTAGCTTCTTTTGAGGGCTTAGTTTCGTAGCTTAACACTATTTAAAGTATTGCTTTGTCTTGTGTGATTAGATCTAATTTGGATTAAACCTTTGAGGCCTCAAGCGAGGTTATTTTTTTTTGTGTGAGATGCCATGGTTATTTAAATATCTTTAAATGTTTAGCGAAGTGGTGGTTTAGTTTTTGCAGCAGGTGCATCAATTTCAATCTTGGCAATTAAGCATGGAGCCCTTGTCAAACTCATGAGGCTGCATTTCAAAACCAGCAGATAGCTGAGAGACAGGCAATGAAAGACTTTGATTATTGGTTTCTCTGTGAGCATTTCCATTTGTAGCCTCTATATTTGAAAGCCACTTAGTCAAACAGGTAATCTAAGAATATCCTGGAAAATTCAGATAGGGATTGAAAAGCCTAAAGTAAAGAGCAAAGAAGTTACAGGAATAGAAGTCCTCTCTATGTCCTTGTCATAGCCTCCTTAAATGGTAAATGCTTTTACATCTGCATGAATGGATTTTAATTAAATGTATTCGTAAATAGAATACTGAGATGACACATCTTGTTGCAAATACAATCTGTCAGCAAACAGCATCTGGAAGAGATGGTGCTCTGTCAGCTAAAGCAGATAGAGGAATTCTGAGCCCGTTTCCCTGTGAAGATGAGAGGAGTGCTACCTCTGCTAACTGAAGACAATCCACATGGTCCCTTACTTCTCCACATTACACTGAAGAACTGAACCTCCGATCTTAAAGCCAGGCTGACTGGATCTCAGAAAGAAATTTCTGATATGTCACATTTGAAAACTACTCCAAGAGACTGTCCCAAGATCAGCATCCCTCAGCTGGGGTAGGAAGCCTATCCTCCCTTCGTCATCTGCTGGAAATATTTTCATGACAAATAAAAGAAGACACATAGATATTCCAACAAAAATATAATGTGGACATCTGCTGTGGGCCTACTTGCATTTTAACATCATGGACACCTGTTAAAGAATAGGATCATTTTGAATGATAAATTTGAACAAATGAAGGATAGCACACAAGAAGGATGGGCTGTGTGCCAGTACCATCATAGACTGATACACTGTGCACACGTAGCCACCTGTCATGTATGATGGGGTTGTTTTAAGCCATGCCAAAAGCACGGATATTTTCAATATTTTGGTTTTTTACATTCTTTCATGAAATAATACCAATCAATGTAGGTCATTCACTCTTAAGCACAAATACGCCACTGAGATTTTCCCTCTGTTTACATATCTTCGACAAAGTCAGGCTGTAGGTGTTCACCTTGCTACCTGGTGTGGTCTACAGTGCACATTATCACACCAGGGCTTGCAGACTGAGGCCTCTGAGCTCTGCCATCCTGTAATGATAGCACATGCCATGTCTGCATGGGTATGGGAGAAGGGAAGAAAAGCATAAACGTGGGCCCAGCAGGCATCTCGCAGTTTTTTGTGTAAGATACTAAGCAATGAATAGAGACACAAGGGTTTTGAATACTACTTTGGTAATAAAAACAACTGCAGCTTTTGGCAGGTGTATTTAATTAGCACAAAGTGACACAGGCAGTAGGTGTACATTGTCCAGGAGAGCACTATTTACTGGGCATACCAACTGTTTCATGTCATATTAAATCTGAGGGGAATTTGTCTAGACTCAGAATTGCACTCTGAAGTGTGACTACCTTTCAGAAGTTCCTTTCTTCCTAAGACAGTGAGTTTACATATCATCCATGCTTTCACCTCTTCCTAAAAATGGTCACTTTCTTCTAAGCTGTTTTAGACTTTACTCAATTGCTCAGCTTCCTTGAATGCCTTTCTTAACAAAACAAAACAACCAACAACAAAAATTAATTTTTGCAAACTAAAATACACCATACACCCAGACCTTGGAAAGATTAGCATATGATTTTGAAAGCATACACAGACTAATAAAAGACAAAGTCAAATACTTAGGGAAGGGATGGGAGATCCCATACTGTCATCAGTGTGGGGAGAGAGATAAAACACAAATCCAGAGACTGTGATGTATTTTAATGAGGAGGATTACTTAACAGTTATAATGTTTGACACTTGGCCCTGTATTAGTCTTTTATTATTCATCTGGATTGCTGCTAGTTATCTGTAATGTTACCTTGAGTCATAAATACTTCCAGCTGATTTGTCACTCTATCAGAGCACATTCTTAAACAAAAAGAAGCAGAAAAAAAGGAAAACCAGGAACCCTGAGCATTATTACACGAGTGGGGTTATGTGTGGTTATGCTGTGTCCATCCTTGCAGTGTGGCACAGTACAACTTAGTGCTAGAGTAAAACACAAGAGCATGTGCTGTAACTTTGATATACGCTAGTGCTTGGGCCCCACATTGCAGAGCTACTGACCATGTGAAACTGCTGAATTCAACTACAAAGTCAGTATTTATGAAAACTGAGCCACAGAATGTATATTCGTATTCCCACATATCTAAGCATATCCCTGGGGAACTGATATACTTTTATATTCTTTGTTCATCTGGTGAGCTGCCGATTAGACTTTTGCTTCCTATTAACAACTGCTAAATGGTATATGTGAGCTTTCTCATGGAAGAGATTGCAGCAAATGTAGCCTTAATAGAGTGGTTCTTTTCCACAGATTATACATTTTGCCAGTTGCCATAGATTTGCATAATATTCCTGTTATGTTTCATTAAAGGCAGGAAATTATGTAGTTGGACAAAAGTGCTTTGGGCATTAAGATTAACAGAAAGATACAGCCCAGTGAAGCTGTGGGTGTGCAGGCATTCAGTCTCTCAACTGTAGGCATCAGCATAACCAGAGGTACATCAGTTTCTTAATGTATACAAAACTGCACAATGTCCATGCAAAGTGTTGTCATTTGCATTTCACAGGTGGAGAACGTAGGCACAGTGAAGCTTAATTGGACTGCACCCCAACCCAAGCTTATGTCCAAACTAAGATCATCTTAAAATCAGGCAACTGTCCTTTTAAACGCAATGCAAGCTGCACAGAAAACATGCCTAGCTGCTTTAAATGCACAGCAGAGAGAAGAATACAGCTCAGAACACCTCTAGAGAGCAATTTAGAGAGACTAAATCAGGAGCTCGCATCTCTCAACTTCTCAGTGTACATAAAGATTCAAAGTGCCATTTGCTCCCGCATGGCCGAGCAGGCAGCTAGCTAGAGACAATCAATAGCAAATGCCAAGCAGAGACCCTCAGCCCATCTCTTACCACGTGAAATGCAACAGTGCCACTGTCTGCCACCCTGCACAGCATCCTGCTGTCCAGGGACCCTCAGCAAGCAAAGGTGAGCCCTGAGTCTGGACTGACCACAGCATGGAAGAGTTTCTGCTCAAGCTCCCTGGTCTGCGGAGGGTATTCATGCGTTGGAAGATAGGGAATTCCCAGTGGGAACACTCCTCTGTCTTCCTGCTCCATCTCAGTCACTGTGAAGCTGGGGAATGTAAGCCTTGGTCTGAGAGAATGGCACCTTGAGAGAGTCTGATTTTTACCTAGAGGAGGACTACACTCTTATTAAAGGATGGCAAAGTCATGCAATATTTTGCTTTATAGGTTTTTTTCTGCTTTTGTCCTACAGATGTCAGATGCATGAACAGTTACAGGTAAGTATGACTCTGACTTGCAAGCAAACGGATGAAGTAACATTTTGCATCCAATTGTTTCTGCTGATCATTGGATAATGTGACTTTCCTTGACATGGAGCATTAATTCATTGATTGTGTATTGCAGTATCTGTGTCTGTGTGTCTTCATAAAATCTTTCTTTGTCTCTGCTGTGGTATGGCAAGACCAGTAAGGGCATAGTGATCGGATGGCACTACAGAAATCATGGCTTTGCAAGCAATAGTAGATTAGGTAAAGGCCCTCTTTTTACCTAAGATGCTGTTTTTCCTCTTCCAAATGTTGTGGTTCTCTTGCTGAAGGGATTACCCTAGGAAAAAGGCTTATAAAGGAAACCAACCCTTTATTTGTTTTTTTCAGGCTACTGTATAGCACTGTTTTCTTCCCTTTACCACACAGCAGAGAGTAATTCATATCTTCCAGAGGCTATATTGGTTTTGTTTTCTTTTTTTACACACAGTATTGCCACAGAAGGACTTCAGTTTTAGCAGAGGATGCTCTCTGTTTAACCTGTAGCTATAATGCCTCTCTGGAAATATTTCCTTCATGCAACAGTGTGTTTGACTTAGCTTTTTAGAAGCTCCACTAAAGAGGGAATTAAAAAGAAAGCCACTTTGATAAAGGAAACAGTTTCTTATGATCACTGCCATTAAACAGAGAAAAAAATCCAGCTGTGACTGTTGCAAAGGAGCACAGATGGATAACCAGACATTGCTTAAATGGTAAAGATGCGAAGTAAAACTTCCCAGGCAAATCTTGAACACAAGTTGAAAAGAAATCTGCTTGCTTTTCACAGTGAAGTCAGTATATTTTAACTTTGGGGTTAATAGATATATAATATACATATACACACACATATATGCATAGATATATAAGTCTACAGAATGGTAAAAAATTACCAGAGAGCCTGCCTGATTTCTTTAATGATATAAAAATATCACACAGAATTGCAGAATCAGAGAATATTAGGAGTTGGAAGGGACCTCGAAAGATCACCCAGTCCAATCCCCCTGCCAGAACAGGATCACCTAGACTAGGTCACACAGGAACGCGTCCAGGCAGGTTTTGAATGTCTCCAGAGAAGGAGACTCCACAACCTCTCTGGGCAGCCTGTTCCAGTGCTCTGTCACTCTCACAGTGAAAAAGTTTTTTCTTATGTTCAGATTGAACTTCCTATGCTCCAGCTTGCTCCCATCACTCCTTGTCCTATCATTGAACATCACAGAGAAGAGCCTGGCTACATCCTCCTGACACTCACTATATATTGATAACTTAATAACTACTTGATTAATACAATAAGACTGGAGAACTTAATTTATCTGTGTACTTCTTTGATAATATGAGTTTACATAAGTAATGGCAAAACTGTAAACTTTGATGCATATGTTTTTGAAATTAGATTGGTCCCCGCTTGCAACATTAATATAGTGTTACTGACTTCTCAGAGAAGGCATAACAGTTAATTCCTCACTCATAAGACTTTAAAATATCATATTGTGTCTGTCACCATTTCATCTGGGCCAGAAATAATAGTGGAATATACTGTGTTTTCTGGATTGGAGCTCAAGTTGTTGGAAACCTAGGAAGACTCAAGTCGTACCTGCTAAACTTAATTATTCTATAAAATACCTTACTGTAATATTAGATTATATGAATTAATTCTAAGAAGCAGTTTAGGTTTCACTACAATGCACACAGCCTGATGTACAGATTAATGAAAAAGGGGGTACAATGATTCTTCAATACAAGTCAAAATTTCAGCAGTAATTCTGGCACTGATAGAATAGCTGGTTTTATCTCATAGGCTGATCACTGGATAGAACCCCCAGGAGAATATTTTTTCCCAGTTAATTAGCTGTAGAAAACAGGAAACATATATTTAATATATATGAAAGACTAACTGAAGATGTTTCCCAGATGGAAGCTTCTCATATTCTCTGATGTCTCCTAGTTATTGGCAACTTGTCCATTTTCCATTTTAGAACAATTTCACATCTTCCCACCCACAGCAAAGAATTCATCTCATTTTGACACAGCTTATTAAAGATGTTGTGGATGAAATCCTGACCTTATTGAAGTCAGCAGGCATTTTGCCACTGTTTTAATCAGAGTCAGGATATTACCTGGCTGTCTATAATGCCTGGAGCTTTATAGTAAAACTAAAGTTGTTCATTTCTCCCATCAGAGACAAATCTGCTTCCCTACTCAATAGTCCAGGCCTTCAAACCATGCAGTAGCTTCTGAGATAAAGCTCCCCATGACAGGAGAGAGATGTACAGGTTTTTAAGAGCCCTCCCATAACAAACCATTAGTTTGTGGAACTTAACCTTAGGAGGCTCTGCTGAACTTAAGGAAATTACTGAATAGTTAAAAAGTTGATATGAATATCCAAAAATATTTTAGTTAAATAAGAAAAGTTTGAAAGAATCAAAGCTTTCAGGCTTTCAGGCTGGATTAGGAAGAATATTGGCAAGGATTATTTGATCACTGTATAATGCTGGGTGTCACTGCATTTTCTGGAGAATCTGCACAACTGGGAGGATTGTAAGTAATTGGAAAAATACTAGAATTTAAATCTGCAACAATTATTCACTTATTGCTCTTACTTATCGCTTTGAGTTTTAATATCCTTCACCTGTTCCTTGAAACAGCATTTTGGAAACACATAGATTTGAAATATGTACAGGTCTCCTGAAACATGATAATGACACAGTTGCCATTATTATTCCTAATAATATATTTTTTAATTCTATCTTGATAAAAACATGAGGAGATGCAAAAGCTTTTGGCCTGTAGGGAAGATCACCAAGTAGAGGCAGTTGGAAAATAGTTGATCAAAACAACAAAATAAAATACTCCTAAGATAGCTGAGTTCACTCCCTTCTTCAGTCTCCTAATAAAACAATGATCCCCAGGAGAAGATTTGTAGAAAGACACTGAGGCCAGGCTCCAGTGACCAGGTAACTTTCAAGACTGTCCAAATATAAGTTAGTATTTGCCTCTATCATGTTAACACCTATGAACCTGGCCCTGGGTCCTTATTATGCTAGACATCATATATGCAGATAACAGAGCACCAACAACATATTTTGGTAGAAGGCTGGATGCTGCTCAGAATGGTCACCAGGACACATCAATCAGTACTGAATGGCTGTTCATCCCAGCTCACATCTCACGTGTATTTCCATGGTCATGCTGACTGGTGTGTCTCTGAAGCAGCTACTGCACATGAACGGATAAATCACCCCGTTCACTCCATCTGTGCAGGCAGACAGTTGTTGCTGTGCCATATGTTCAAAGACTCGGGCTGGATTTTACTGTGCATGTCACATAACCATCTAGTGCACATACAGGGCACTTGTCTGAGATGACAGAGACCCCTCCAGTAGCATTGTGCCCATGGCCTCCAAAATTATGAATGCAGTCCTGACAGCTATTCAGAGAATTTACAGTTCTCTGCAGGTATTAAAAAAAAACCCAAAACAAAATAGATGAGTAGCTGGGGTGGGAACCTGAAATTTAAAAGAAGCAATAGAATTTAACAGGAAAAATAATCTTTGCCCAACTTGTTCCTAACTTAAGTATGTAAATTTTATCATGATAAAACAGGTAGAGGGAAGGTTGTTAGCTTGAATACATTGGTGATTTTAGTCTGCAAAATGGCAATAAAGAGGATACCCAATACTTTTTATTTCTGTTTCTCCAAAATGCACTAGAGGTATTCTAAAAACAGTTATTAACTGCTTTGTCTGAAATGGCATGAGCAGACAGTATTGATCCATCCCAAACCCGTGGGCTTTTTCATCCCATTATGCCTGAAGGATCAGCAGGATCTGCCCAGAACCTGCTCTATAAAGTATGTCTCACAATCGATTACATCCCACACCAAACTTGTGTGTCACTGTCACTCTACAAAGTCAGCTCCAGTGAAAGCTATGCTTTTTCCACTTCTTTGAGGAGTGCATGGTCCTAGTTCGTGTTGCAAGAAGGGACAACTTGCATTTTTATAAAGGCATTTGCTGAAAGCCACCATTCTAAGATTATGTGTAAAAAATAATATAATATTTTCGAGGAATTGTGAAAAACTAACACAGTCCCTGTTTTCATGGTTTTTATCCAATTCAGTTACAATAGGAGTAGACTTTTCATAGAGTACAGAGAGTTCAATTTTTTCTCTGTTTCTCCCAAATCTTAAATACAGAACTATGGAGTGGTGGTTTCTGTTCTTTTCACTGAAGAGGCAGTATTTCAGCAAACTTAACAGTCTGTCCCAAAATGGACATAGCGTACACTCTAACAAACTGCCAAGCGGAGTCCAGAAAAGCCTACAGAAAAAGAAAAAAAAAAGTAGCTCTGAGCCTTATCAGAAATTTATGTTGATTAAAATAGATTTATCTTGTTGCGATACCTGAAATTCAGCTCAGGGTCTTTCACAGGCACAAAGGCAATGGCAAATTTCACTCTTAGTCTCAGAGAAGAATGATGAAGGTACATCAGCTGGTGGCAAACTGAGCAAGTGAATGATTCTGGATAACCAATTTATCTTTCTGCCTCTCAACTCTCCTAGTTTGCAAATATATAGCTGTAGTATCCATCCTCAATGCCGAATGCATTATCAAGAGCAGGATGAAGCTTCCTTTGTGTAACTACTCTATTTTGATACGTGTGTGTGTGTGCATATATATATAGAGATATATATATATATATATATCTATATAT
>NW_010181266.1:0-8551 GCF_000695765.1 Mesitornis unicolor
ATAATACAGAGATCTGATCAAAGGGAGGTTTCTTCTTTTGTTTGCTTTTAGTGGCCAATATCTTTATGTGTCTTTTGTGGGTCTTCCTGAGAGATAACCAAACCTGTAAGATTCTTCTGTGTTTAAAGGCCGCTTACAGCAAAACCCAGAAAAGGAGGTGGTACACACAGAATCAGAGAAGCAAGTAACCACATTGTGGCAAAGCTTTAACTGTGTGCAGATAAGAAGGCAGGCACAGACTGAACCTTCTTCTAGGGGAGGAGTTTACCTCAGTTGGCCCAAAGAAAGCAAAACATGGGCATGCATAAGATTCAGCTTTCCTCATGAAAAGCCACACGGTGTGCTGCAGCCTGTTAGAACTTTAAAATGTGCTCTGAAGCAGAACAAAAATTATTAGGAAAAGCATAAATAGCATGCTTAAAAATCATATATAAAAGATTGGGTTCCACCATGCTTCTATGATGTTTTGTCTATATTTCTCTTTTCTTTCCATGCACAAATAGCTGCAACAGCACAAACCTATCCATTTAAAATGACAGATCAGATGCTATGCTGTCTTTTAGTAAAAAAGTTCCACAAAAGGTGAAGATCAGTGCTTAAATTTTATATAATGGTATGGAATTTGGGACTGTGAGCTAAGCACATGGTTTATTCCTTCACAGGCTTGAAAGCTATGTTCACTTTTCATATTTCCTTTTGAAAGGCCACCCGCAAAACCCTTCTGCCCTCCCTTATATCAAGGTGTACAAAATTATTTCATTTTCCTTTTAAAATAAGAAGAGAAAAGGCAAAGGAGAACCTACATCTAAAGTAGGGCAATCTCCTCTGAATTCCACCTTTATAGCCACTTTGGCCAAGCTCAAATATTGCTCAGTCTCTGAATGTGTGATATTTCTTTCAGGTCTTATTTGTCAGAGTGGCATCCTGTGATGCTTTTCAGACTACGCCTGTTTTCTGAAAACAGACTTAGAAAAGAGTTAATACTTTGAAGATGGTATGTTTATTAGTCCTTCTCCCCTGTAAGCGTCTATTACATGAGATATGTTTCATGGTACTTCCCCAACCTTCTCTGAGTGCTTCAGTTTCTGCAGCACAGAAGATCCCTAAGGATTAGTATCATGCTGAAGGAAATGTTTTCCTGCTCTGAGCTAAGATAAGGGTAGTGGTGGTGAGACCATTGTCTTCAGTTAACTTGAACGTGGAAGACAGACAAGATTTGCCACAATAAGATAATGCGAGCAGAGGTTTTATATAGCTACTCAATAATCTTTTGAGTTTTACAATTATCAGTCTTCTGGAAGAAGTACATTGAGATTGGCATTTAGGAATTAAGTGTGTGCGCATCTGCAAAGGCAATGTTGGATCAAAATTCCAGCACAGTTTTCTTCTTAAAGCTGATTTACCATACTGTGATGAAAAATTGTTAGTAGACTGGAAGCTCCATAGAAACTAAAACACAGGGTGATTAATATCTGCTATTTATTCTGAATATAGAGCACCAAAATGAGCTTTCAGTTATACTGATATATCCTCATTGTTTTAGGACCTAACAGATCAAATCCGTGTTTAATAAACATTTGTAATTGAAATAAAAAACAGTTTCAGGTTGCTAAGGCTTGAGGGCCTTGTGTTCCTTAGTTTTTGTATACAGGGGTAAATCCATGCCTGGAAAAACTGTGAACTTCATTGTTCTTGTTTCATGAAGGGTGAATGTAGCTCATAAGGCTCATGCATTTAAAACAATTATAGCATTGGTATTATAATTTAATATTAAGTACTTCTTATTTGATTATAAGGCTCTAATCAAGGATGGCAATAAGCCTATATGTAGCCAAACTGAGAGGATCATGGCCAACTAAAACAATTACTGAAACAAAAGAGTAAGATAAAATGCCTCACCAGAAATCAAATATTAACCCCAAAAGACAGCACACACTTGAGTTTCAGTCAGAGTAAAGCCACGCCAGCTACAGCAAAAGGAGTTTACAGTGGACAAGAGCTGTGGTGCCACTGCCACTGCAGGCAGATGGCGGAGGACTGGGGACCCCCCAGGAGCTGCAGCACTATGTCACAAAGGAAAGCCAAACTCTCAGCCAAGACAATAGAAACTTGGGTTTAAAGTATAGATCTTGTGAGGATGTAAGTTGTAAATTAAGCAGCTAAAAGGTTAAGCTGCATCAATTGCATATTTATTGGATTTATCATCAGATGTTGCTCTTGACAGCTAGGTTGTCCCTGGGAATTATGCCATTCCTGTGAGTGCTCACAGGTTTGCCTTCCATAAATGTCTCCAGTTCTTCCAAGAAGACCGCTGCCTGTTCAGCTTGACCATTAAATGACTCCTCCAGGCCCACTTGGTCTGATGGCTGTGAAAAATCTGGCAAATCCCTGATGGCCACTTAGGTTTAACTGCTTCACAACTCTTGAATTAAACCATTTTTTTTCAAAGAAACAAAATAAAATTCAAAGTGATTTGGAAGCCATACTTGTATAGGTATGTACAAAGCCCAAGTGCCTTCCCGACCTAGTTCTTTTGTGGATCCTCAGTTTTCTACAGTCTGTACCAGCACCTTTCATTTAGTGCAGAGTACCTGAGGAGTGGGTTTTCTGTCAGCTTATTTTCCTTCTGTTAAAGAGGTATGAGTTGAATCTCAGCTGTGGACTATATATATGAAAACATGCTGCTTGTGTGCTTGTACCTGCAACAGCTGGACACTGGTCTTGCATGAGAATTTGTTTCTGCTCTATGGTAAAAATTAAACAACAGTAGCACTACCCAAAATATATAGAGAGACTAATAAGTAATTAATGTTGTATGAGATAAATACATCAAATAATCAGAAGTATACTCTCAGAACTGAGCTGGCCTATTTCTGCATCCAGGCAATGCTTACAGATTAAAAGGTTTTTAAAAATGGCTGTTGTTGGCTTTAATTGCCATGTGAGAGGATAGATATCTTAATGTGCCAAAATTTCTACTCTGGCAATAGCATGCAGAAATGCAGAGATGCTGCTGCCGCAGAATCTGGTGTCCATCGCGCTATACTTGCTGTCTGCTATTGGTAGTGATTTTGTATCCACTGGATATAGGGTTCTCTCTGAAATTCCATCCCTCCTTCTGTGTGAATGACAAATGCTGTACAAAATTTGAGTACTCTCTGAGCAGTCACGCAGCCATTTACATCTGTTTTTTCTAGCAAGATCTTAGAAATAGCTGAATCTTCAGAATTCCAGGAGAAACAGTGGGAGAAGAAATTAAGAAAATGCAAAATGTCTTTCTGTGGCATCTCCTGTCGCATCACAAGATGAGTCTTCTCTGCTTATGGTTTTTTTTAATACAACTGTAAATATGTTTGTAATATCACCTTGCCTGGTTACTTGGCATCTTGAAGATCCTCATTTTCTTCTCAGCGTTCTGGCACAACATATTTCATCAGGAATGTTCCACATGCGTACCGCTAGCAGAAGTTTGAACAGTATCCTAGAAAGCAGACTCAGCGGATGCTTTAAGTGGGCGTGCAACACAACAGGAGCTCCTGGTGTTGGTAGTTGAGTGAGCAGTGATGATGGAGCCTGGTTGCTGTGGCTCTTAGTGTCTGTCAAGCAGCGAGTCCATGTTGCAGCATCTCCATAAGGACAGATCTCTTCTCTGCTCTGCTCTTCTCATAAGGCATATAGGAACAAATCTGAAAATTGCGGCACTTGCAATACTATAATTAGGTGAGGTGTTCAAGGTGAGATACACTCATGCATACCACGTAACCATGTAATTTTCATGCTTTTTAGGAAACCCAGCCTTTAAAAGATCTAGTGTGATCTTTGGACATGTATGCAGAAATAAAGAGAGCTGATTTTATGTTTTTACCACAACCTTGCGGAGAGTGATACGAGAATGTGTCTTCCAGTTGGGAAAAACAACTGGAAACAACTTCTTTTAAAAGGTTGTTGAAAAAATTTTCAAAGAGGAGATATGAAAATGACTTGCAAACTGGAGAAAACGTTCTCCTGGCAGGGGCTTCCATCTCTTTGCCTTACCAAGAAGAGCCAGAAGAGTATTACTTATGTGTATTTAATACCAGACCTTAAAAGGCTGCTTAAACTAACAGCAAAAGTCTCCTAAAACCCAAGGAAAGGAGGAGAAGCAAGTCACAGAAGCTAAAAATTAAAAGTCAAAAAGGCAAGCATTTTTATTAGCAATTAAAATGATTACACATTAGGACAAGTATATAGCTCAGACTTTCAAATAAAGACTGGCACAGCTGCTTTCTAGAGGCAGTCTCCTGACAAGCACAAGATGTTTAAGTTAACACTGTGCTCTGTGCTGTGTAGAAGGTCAGCTTAGGTGGTGTAATGGTCCCATGTGGTGGTAGAATGTTCTGATCTATTGTTTGTGACCAAGGAGGAAAACACTTTCACTCTGTCACAGCGTTTCACTTTTTAATTATGTGCGGGACTATTTAAACTATACTGCTGAGTGTCCTCTTGTTCGTGGCTGGAAACAGTCACATTTAACTCAGTGAATTAAATTTGGTGAGGTGATCCTGAGTTGCTTATTTTGGCAGGACCCTCTCCAGAATGTGGTGTGACCCTCTCTGTTCAGCCTCACCATCAAAGGTAGGTTACCTGGGGAGTGCAGTCCAATGCCTGCAGATAGTGTCTGCAGGATGAGGCTTTGATGCGTCATTTCCGGTGTGACGTGTTATTTGTTAGTGAGTGACATACCTAGAAGTCCAGCTCTGTTGGTGGGATATCTGTGAGGCCTTGAGATGAGAAGAGAGCCTTTTTTTGCAGTTGTGCCCTCTGTTGCCAGCCAATTCCCTGCAGTCATTCATGTGATCCCCCTGTTTCTATGGCCATGGCTGTGTGGTTATTATTTAACATCACAACCACTTTTCACCATCTACCCTTGTTCAGTTTGCTTGGTCTCAGTTAATATTTTGTTTTATTTCTTTCTTAAGAAACTCAACTTAGCTTTTGGCTTAATGTAATATTTTTTACAGTAATCAGACAAGATCTTTTAAACCAAGGATTATGTGCTTCTAGAAGTACAAATGTCAGTTCAAAGGCAATCACCATTTAGAGTCAAGATGAGAAAAATACATATCTGCCCTTTGATTGTTTGTGTATCTTTGCCTGTGAGACAATGTTAGGAGACCACTTCTTTGGTAATTCATTCATGCCACCTTTTTGCCAAATTCTGCTTTGTTTCTTCAATGTAAATCCAAGATAATCTCTTGGATTTCAACAGAGATAATTAGATTTATCCTGATATTAACTGAAAGCAGATTTTGACCTGAATTTTTCAGTGTATCTCCTGCAACTCCCACTGAAAACAGTGTCATTATGGCTGGGGCCCTGAGTGTGCTAAACATATTTTTTTCTTAGCTCGTATTTCAGTCACATCATATATGTTTGATTTCCTTACATTGTTCTTAAACTTAATCTCTGCCCATTTAGTCATATTTATGTCATTTTTTATTTGTTTAGTAACTTGGTGCAGCTCAGAAAGGTAAGAGGGATGAATAGAGAGTGACAAGTTGCAAATATATTCTGCACTGATCTCTTCTGTGGCTTGCTGTGTTTCCGTTTTAACAGTTTGGTTTATGGGCTGGGTTGTTTTATTCAAATGCTTGGTTTATATAAGAGCATTTAACAGCAGCTGTAAGTGTACTGCAGAGAAGTTGCTGATACATTTCTTACTTATTTTTACTCTATTGTTTGTGAAGTCCTCCAGGAACTTCACAAATGAGCTTTGTACTGCTAGGGCCAACACTGAAGGTGTGCTGGGTTCAGAACGGAGAGGACTCATACAAAATTCAGAAAGTCAACTGTGTTCACTACCAGGTCTTTGGCAGCTGTGGAGAGAACCAAGTTAAAAACTGCCTTTGCTGGAGCTTTGTTGCTGATGCCAGTAGGGCAGAATCTCAGCCCTACTGCCTGTCTATGGGCTTTGTGGACATCTTAAGATGGTAACACTGGTAACGTGAAGCTGAACTTCTCTCTCTAGGAAAGGAAGAGAGGCATCCTTCTGGTGATACTGTTCAAGTGGAGCAAAACAGAAGAATTCCCAGGGTTGAAGTCAGGTTTGAATGGCAGGCTTGGTAGGAGATATGGGGGAGTAGTGATGTATTATTAAGCATTTTTTGAAAGCCCAGGTCATGAGACGGCCATGTTCCTGTGCTTAGGCAGCACGCTGGTGCAGTGGTCCTCCCTGCGTGTCTTGTGACTGGTATTAGTAGAGGCGAGGGATGCCAGTTAACTGGTGTCCATGGGGAGGAGGTGTGTTTTGGTTCAGGCCTGCCTTGTGCTGACTGCATTTTGTGCTTTACTCAAAAAGCTAGTGCTGTGGAGGAAAGGAAAAAAAAAAGCACATTCCTGATGCAGGGGAGCTGCTCAGGTAGCTGGCCAAACAAAATGTACCCATATAAATGAATCACCATGATAAAACTTAAACTTACACTAGACCAAACTTTGACAAAGAGTGGAAAACGTTTCTTCCTCACAGTCTCATTTCATGCGTACTCAGCTATTAATGGGAAGTGGGGCCTCTGCCAGGAGGGTCTGGCAATGCTACCCCTGCAGCCACCAGCTGTGGGGACAGGAGGAGGCCCTGGTGGGTCTGCTGTGGCATGGGTAGAAGCTGGCTTTCCTCACTCCGGTCCCAAGGCATGGTGGGCCTGCCAGCTGGGTCTGGTGGAGGTCCGCTCCTCAAGTGTGCTGGCCACCTGGCAGACTCATGATGGAGGTGCCTGAGAACACCTCTCGCTCTCCAGAGCTGTGCTCACCTCATGTGCACGCACATGGATACGAAGTGCATTTATATACAGTGCATTCAGATCACGTTGCCATAGGCTCAGGGTGTGCGACCCACGTATTTTTGTCTTGTAGACCTTGGTCTCTTTCTCCAAATGCTGCTGACAGCAGTGAGGACAGGCTATGTCATTTCTTCCCACTGCTGTTACCAGCAGCATTCCATTTTCCATCTTTTAGTAATGGAGGCAAGGTGATTTCTGCATAAGTGGTCACCTGGTTTGGAACAGGCATGTGGCCAAGCATGGAGGCAGGGGTTGGTCTGCAGCTGAATATTATTGGCAGGATTCAGTCCTGGTTCCCGCAGTTAAGGAGTTAAGGTGAGCTTCATGCCTTTGCAGAAGCCAGCCTTATGCCTGTGAACTGTTATTTACCTACTGCATTTAGGATTTAAGTTGCAAATAGGCTTTGTCCAGGCAGAGTTAAATTTCAGTGTTTGCAAAAGCAGCTAAATGGACTGAAGTTAAATTCATCAGTAGATGCTGACTGTTTTGTACGATTTCAGCAACACAAGCTGTCAACCCCGTTGAGTTGGCCAGTTAAACTGCCCTTACAGCTGCTTTATTTAGCTTGAACAGTGCAAATTGATAATGTATTATATAAAATTTGATACAGTCTTTTAAATATTAAATTTTTAATAGAAGCTTGTGCTGAAAGGAAAATGTAAAATGAGCTGAACAAAAATGTTTAAGGACTTTAATGTCTGAATCAGTTGATTCTGGGCAGCAAATCAACTAAGGCTCTGTCTAAAAATGACACTATGCTGTCTAAAACCTTTGTCTATCTTTTATTTCTTTTACTTCAGAGCAAAACTTCATTCTCATAGAGAGTGAAATTTCTGTCTTATTGTAACTGCAGTGCAGCATATGGAGGGAAAGCAGTTGAACAAATGGTAAGAGAACCAGAGAGTAAGTCGGATTTAGTTGAAAGAGGGCACTTTTATTTTTTCTTGGATTAGGTGAATTTTCAAACTTTTGGCTTTGGACAAGAGAGTTCAGGTATTGTTAGAAGAACAAAAATAAAAGTGCTGTGAGAAAGTTAGGTTTGGTTTATTTTCTGATTCTTTGTCTTCATGTTTTAAAAATAGCAGCATTGGCTTTTATGTATGCTCTGCAGCAGTCATCCTAACATGATGGTAAATGGCATTTTCCCAGGTGACTCTTAATTCCATGTCTTCTTATTCAGCAAATGTACTACTCTGCAAATACAAATATATTAACTGAGTCTTTTTGGACAGAACACTAATGAACGACACATGGGCACTTTGATTCCTTCCACGACATGCACCCCACTCTACAGGCAACCCTGTCTCCATGTGGCTATAACCATGGACCCTGTCCCATCCTGGCTTTGCAGCTCACTTCTGACCTCTGTTTTGTCTTCTCTTCGCAGTTGTGCAGCACATCAAGCGCCACAATATTGTTCTCAAAAGAGAACTGGGAGAAGGAGCCTTTGGGAAAGTCTTTCTGGCGGAATGCTATAACCTTAGTCCTGAACAGGACAAGATCTTGGTGGCTGTGAAGGTAAAAGAGTCTAGAGTTTCCATTATTAATTCATGGTTGCAACTAATGCTATCTTATTTGTAAATGATCGTATTTGCCAATTCCATAGCACAGTGTAACTGTTCTGGTATATGTGGAAGGGTTCACAAGGCTAATGGAGTGTTAAGAGAATGCAATACTTGATCTTGCTCTGGTTTATAAAATGAGAGCTTCATTTCACAGAATCACAGAATCACAGA
>NW_010181267.1:0-229 GCF_000695765.1 Mesitornis unicolor
GGTCACTGGGTGCTACCGGAGAGCTCATGTTCTCAACTGCCCGTCTGGGCAGCTCTGACCCACTTTGGAGGTGATTCCCCAGGAAAAAAGCACTCACCAAGGTGAGGCAGGTGCCATGGGCAGAGCATCGCCCCACAGGGGCCAACCCCAACTCCACGTTGGATGGTTTGGCTAGGGATGAGCTCTCAGTGAGCCTGGAAAAAGGTTGTTCATGGAGCAGAGGTGGCTG
>NW_010181268.1:0-1436 GCF_000695765.1 Mesitornis unicolor
CCATACACGTGTCCACACGTCATACATACACATATGTGCACACACACGTGTGTCTGTACATCCGTGTCTACATCCATGAGTCCACACACGTCCATACATGTACCCGTGTCCATACGCTCGTGTCATACACACGTCTGCACACACATCTGTACATACACGTGTCCATACATGTCATACATACACGTATGTGCACATACACACACACACATACGTGTGTCTGTACATCCATGTGTCCATCCATGCATGCCTGGATCTACAGCCCTATGTCCACACATGTGGGTGCCCACACACACACGTGTCATACAAACACACATATGTATCACACATACACGTGTCCGTATATACATCCATGTGCCCATACATGTGTCATACACACACACACGTGTCCATACATCATCCATGTGTCCGTATGTACATCTATGTGTCCATACATCCATGTGCACACACACGTGTCATACATACACACACATGTCTCACATACACGTGTCCGTATCTACATCCGTGTGCCCATACACGTGTCATACATGCTTACACACGTCCATACATCCATCCATGTGTCCATACATACGTGTCCATATCTACATCCATGTGCCCATACACACATGTCATACATACACACATACACGTGCCCATCCATCCATGTGTCCGTATGTACATCCATGTGTCCGTACATCCATGCGCACACACACGTGTCATACACACGTGACCGTATCACCATCGATGTGTCCATGCACACACCCGTGTCATACACACGTGTACACGCACATGTGCGTACACACACGTGTCCATACGTACACGCCTACACACGTACACACGTGTCCACACACACACACACGTACACACGCATCCGCACACGCGTCCGTGTGTCCTTCGTCCATCCACATCCTGCTGCAGGACACCCGTCCGTCCGTCCGTCCACGCCCCTGCTCTGCACCCGTGCGTCCGTTTGTCCATCCCTAAACCCAGCCTCAAATCCGTCCGTCCTTGAGCCCCCCCCGTCCGTGTGTCCGTGTGTCCGTGTGTCCGTCCGTCCCTAAACCCAGCCTCAGCTCTGGCCCCGAGTCCAGGCAGCTGTGTCCCTGCACCCACCACGTGTCCGTGTGTCCATCCGCGACCCCTGTCCAGCCGTCTGTCCCTGTGTCCACCCTGCAAAAGCCTCTCCCCCTGTGCCCCCCCCCCAGCCACAGGGACCTGCCCAGCCGTGCGTCCGTCCGTCCGTCCAACCTGGACCCCTCCATCCATCTCTGGGGTCCAGCCCTAAACCCGTCCGTCCGTCCGTCCCTAACCCTGCCCTCGAGCCCCTCCAGAGTCCGTCTGTCCCCGTCCGTCCGCCCACCCCCCTTGGCCCCATCTCTTGTCCATCCGTCCACCTGACCCCGCTGTCCGTCCGTCCGTCCTCCCCATTGTCCCCCCTTCCCCGTCCCCCTCGTTGTCCG
>NW_010181269.1:0-3166 GCF_000695765.1 Mesitornis unicolor
GGGTCGCCCCGGGAGGGCGTTTAGGGCGGTGGCGGGGGGAACTGGGCGGGACCGCCCCGCCCTGCCCCGCGTTCCCCCTCCTGTCAGGCTCAGGGGGCGTCGCCGAGCCGAGGAAGTGGAGGCTGAGGGGGTATTTGCAGCCGCCCCTCCCCAGAAACTGCCCGAGTGGGAATACGATGAATTCCCGTTGCTGTTCTCGTTTTATTATTTCAGTTGTTACAGATAAGCAGAACACACTGCACAGGTGGCCAGAAAAAGAGCTCTTTACCATGTGATACTACCATACGTTTGTAGCCAGATTTGCTGATAACCAGCACGTTTCCATCTGTGCTCTTCCAGCTCAGGGCACTGCAGGCTTTGTCCCCTGTTTTTGAGAACAGGGAAGGGGAGAAGTTGACCTTGAAGCAGAGGTGAGTTCTGACAGGAGCAGTGACAAGGACAGGGCTGTGCCCAGTGAAGGCAGCAGGTTCAGCAAGTGAAACCCTTAATTGTGCAAGCACCACACCTGAGGGAACCTGGCCAAGTGCCCACAGCAGTTGAGAAACATGATCCAAGTGTCTCAGTCCTGTATCGTGGGGGTCATTACGCAGCAAAGAGGTACAAACGCCATGGCAGACTGGTGCAGTTCTACATGTGCACTGAGTTTGAGTGAGTTTTATTTCTGTTCCTTGAGTCCCAAGCAAACCCAGTAGTGCAGAGCAGAGGTAGGACAGTGGAGGAGGAAAGAATTTCACATCACCAGAGAAGCGAACAGGTTGATCTCTTGGAGGACAAAGGCCATGCTCTTGCTCAAGCATACTCAGACCCTCTTTGCCTTACATCTTCACACCAACCAGCAGAGCACTCCTTTAGATGAAGTCCTGCTAGAACGGAAGCACAGATCAGGCCAGAGAAGCTGCCCTCCAGTACCCACTTCCACATCAGCACCATTCAGCTTGTTTCAACACCCAGTTCTAGGAGTACAGCCTAAAGCCCCATCCATCCTCCAGTTAAGTAAGACTCTGTTGGCATCCCTCCACGCAGGAAGCAGAGCTGATGCCTGTGCAGCCCATGGAAGAGTTGTGCCTTCAGTGACAGCTGGAACTTGATCTGTCATCTCAGATATTGAGGAAAAGTAGAGTAGAGGGTTTTTTCCAGGACATCCACCTATTAGTGAACAGTTCTTTCCTTCTGTCTCTGGTAATCTGGAAAGGAAACAGAAGGCAAGGCTGAAAGGGTAGAAGCAGCAGTTGCTGATGACAAGGGGGAATTAGCCAAAATATTCTAGGAAAACATAAATTCTGTTTATACCTCGCTAAGTAGAGGCAGCTTTTGCCACCTTCTTGGGTAGCAGCTGGCTTTAAAATAGTGTATTTGCTCCCCAGCCAGTCATTTCAAGTTATTTTAGAGCAACTTAGAACAAAAGTTTGTTTAAAGTCCTCTCTTCCCTTGCTCCATATTTTTATTTTCTCCACTTTCACTGAAGGGTCAGTTTCCATTTTATGAGGACTATGTTGCTAAGTCCTGCTCTACAAGGTTTTTTATGTGGGCAGTTGAAGCCAGTCCTTCCTGTTTTGACCCAGTAGCTGCCCTGATCCCCAGATCAAAGCCCAATGTCCTTTCTGATCTGCAGGCTTAGCACCATTTATGACCTTGTATTCATAATGGCTAAGCTCACATGGAACCAGCAGGGCTGCAGGGCAGTCCGCTGCCCAGGGAGAAATGTTGCTACGTGAGAGGACTCTCAGATCACGGGCACTTACTGTAGGGGAAGTAACGCACACGCATGGTGATTTCACGGGCTGTCTTCAGGATCTCCACAGCCTGAAAGTGAAAAGAGTTGCTCAGTGACCAGACTGGGCTGCAGGACAGGAAAGAGGAACGTAGCAGTTACGTGGTGCCACCAGCTGAGTTGGTGCAGGCTGGGAGGCAGGAAGGCGATGGTGTGTGCACGGACTCCCCATCCCATCCCTGCTCCAGCAGCTGGGCCACAGGAGCGCTCACCTTGCTGTGCTCAATGTCCTGGAAATCCACATCATTCACTGACAGCACTTGGTCCCCTTCCTGCAGACCAGCTCTGTGTGCGTCCGAGTCAGGGATCACCTGCGAAGCGAAAAGCAGAGGCAGCAGCAGTGACTCCTCACACAGCCGAGGCAGCCCAGCCCCACAGCCTCCCCACAGTGCCCACCCAGCATGCTCACACGGGACTGGGGAGGGCAGAAAGAAAGGACTGCAGTGCACCAGCAACATGCCGTGGGCTGGGGAGAGAGCAGAAAATGGTGCAGGACTCTCTGATTGCTGCTTGGTGCATGGCAAATTACAGCTATGAGTTCAGAGATGCGTATAAGGCATGTGATAGTCACCCTGCATGCCCAGCTGGCTCAGCAACACCCAAGGGAACAGGCAGAACATGGGGAGGGAATGGCAGAAGGACAGACACACCTTGGAGATGAAGATCCCCAGCTGTGAGGCTTTTCCTCCCCGGATGTTGAAACCCAGCTGTGGGAGAAACCAGCAGTCAAATGCAGCCACCCCCTTCATCCCAGGACCTCTCCCACTGGTAACGTGTTCCTTCCCCATGGAGCAGAGGTCTTGGTGCTGCAGCAAGCACCAGTTCCTCTCTGCTGACTCCCGTGGCTATCTCACCCTGAACACCCTAGGGGTTCCCTGTCCTTTACCAGCTCCACATCACAACGTTCTGGACTTCTCTGCCTCACCCACTAAGCTTTCTTCTCCCGTCATGGCACAGCCCTTCCCAGTTAGCAATGCCCCCTCCGTCCTGCCCTGTCCTGTCCCTGGATGAGGGAAGCACCGGGATCCTGCCCTCAGCACCTCATCTCAGCTGGGGGTTATCACAACCCCGCAGCTCTGCCGGCCTCTCCAACTGGTTTTTGCCAGGAAAGGCACCAGCAAAAACGAACGTGAATCAAACACGGGAAACACCACGCCGAGGAAGCGACTGGGCAGGACCCACACCTGCCCACGGAACCCGTGGGTCAAGGCTCCGGAGCCCATGGAGCGAGAGGGGTAATCGGGGTCTCACCTGCGCCCCGGGCGGCTTCTTCAGGACGATGGTGCGGGGCAGGAACTGGGTGAGCTCGTTGTTGTAGTCGGGGTGGAAAACCCTCTGCAAAGCAACGTGCCGGCGGCTGTCAGCGGGCGGGACCCGCCGCGCACCCCTGGGCCG
>NW_010181270.1:0-808 GCF_000695765.1 Mesitornis unicolor
GGGCGGCAGAGCGGGGCCATGGCGGCCCTGGGCATCCCCGAGCCGGGCAGCGGCCCCGTCCCGGCCACACGCGTGGAGCTGACGGTGTCCTGCAGGTACCGGGGTGCAGGAGACACTGGGAGGCACTGGGAGGCACTGGGGAGTGAGGGGCACTCGACATTGTGGGGTACTGGGAGGCACTGGTATGCCCTGGGGAGCAGGGGGCATTGAGAGTACTGGGATGCACTGGGAGGCACTGGGGAGCAGGGGGTGGTCTGCATTGAGGGTACTGGGAGGCACTGGTGAACGGGGGGTAGTCAGCGTTTTCAGATGCTGGGATCCACTGGGGAAAAAGGGGTAATCAGCATTTTAGGGTATTGGGAGGCACTGGGAGAGCGGGAGGCACTCGGGTGTAGGGCACTGGGATGCACTGGAAGGCACTGGGAGAGAGGGGCACAGTCAATGCTGTGGGGTACTGGGATGCACCAGGAGGCACTGGGAGACAGTGGAGAGCAGGAGGCGGTTGGCATTTTCTGATAGTGGGAGGCACTGGGAGGCACTGGGGAGCAGGAGGCAGCCAGCGCTGTAGGGTAATGGGAGAACGGGGAGCACTGGGAGGCACTGGGAGCGGGAGGCTGTTGGTGTTTGCAGATACTGGGAGGCACTGGGGAGCGTAGGACACTGGGAGGTACTGGGAGAGAGGGGGGAGCGTGGGGGGTGTCGGGTGCTGGTGGAGTGGGGGGCACTGGGAAGTACTGGGAGAGCCAAGTGTACTGGGAGTGTAGGGGACCAGGAGAGTGAGGGCCTCGGGGTGGGGGGTTGCTGGGAA
>NW_010181271.1:0-2127 GCF_000695765.1 Mesitornis unicolor
TTTATTTTACTGTTATTAATTTATCTTTATTATTTTTATTTTTAATTTAGGGTTTTTTAAAGTATTTTAATTATTTTATACCTCAGCAGTGGCCAGTGAAGTTTCCCCATATGACGGAAGCCGCTGCAGGTCTGGCAGTGGTGGAGTCCCCATTCCTGGAGGGGTTCACAAACCGTGTAGATGTGGAACTTGGGGACATGGCTTAGTGGCCATGGTGGGGCTGGGTTGATGATTGGACTTGGTGATCTTAAAGGTCTTCTCCAATCTTAACAATCCTTTGAGTCTAATGAGTATAATTTATCAGAATGATGGGTAGGAAAGTGGTGGCTCCTCGTTGTCCTCATGGAAATCACAATGGAGCCCTGTCTAGACTCTGTCAATGTCTTAGCGTTGGGATTTCCACTCCTGCTCGTCCCACGGGCTGGGGAAGCTGGTGGCGTGCAGAGATAACGAATCCTGGGGCGCTGGCGATGGTAACGAGCTTGCAGAGAGGTCGCTGTGAGGGGAGGATGCCGCAATTAGCAAGCGGCAGTGATTAGCGCGTCGCGGGTCGCATGGCGGTCATCGCCTCAGCCAGCTTTGGGCGCTCTCCATGTGTGTGGGAGGTGGAGGAGCCTGCTTGGTTTTCATAAACATTTATTTGTCTTTTTGCTAAATAATTTAATGTCCATAGACAGCGCTGAAATGTGGCCACCGAGCCTGTCGTGCCGTGTGCTGGCACACGGGTTCAAATCTCGTGTCTGGGGATTACGAGCCCTGGGGAGCTGCATCCATTTACAAATCCCTTCAAGAGAGAAGTGGTGGTGCTTCTGGCAGAAGAAATAGAAAATAAATCCATAAATTACTCTATATGCAATATTTATTGTCTTCTGCAAGAGGATGCACACCCCAAGTAGGGCTGTGGGTGCAAGAAGTCAGCCCAGCACCTCGGCCAGGAGAGGAACATGGGCAGGAACACTTTATTTACTATTAAATATAAAATCTATTAAATATAAAACTGGGACAGCGATCTGATAAAGTGAGAGCACAAGTCGCTCCAAGACCTGTGTGGATTTCAAGAGGAGCATGTGGCAAGTAATTGGGATTTGCTGACAACTTCATAATTAAACCCATTGCTGCTGTGTCGATTCATTAAGAAAATAATTTCCCCAATTAATTGGGTGATGTTTAGGGGCTAACACGGCTGCATTTTCTTTTTGTTTTCTTTGCAGAGGGTCACCAGACAGGGATGGCATTGTAAGTATTGCACAGACCCCGGTCCCATCTACCCTCCTACCCCTGAAATGCTATTTTTTCCATCCGCCACCTTCAGCATTTTGTGAACCATCTCTTCCTTTCAGTTTCATATAGAAAATACAGTTCAGTGAGAAGTTACCTGCTTAAAATAAGGATGTATTCCAGGTCTTCTACAAAATTAACAGAAGGCAAATAGCAATACAAAGGGGGAAATAAGCAATGCAGAGGGAGAAATAGCAACACAGAAACACCTGATGAGTGCTGTGGGCAGAAGGACCAGGTGTCCTGCTAAAAAATCCCAGCTCCACACCCTCCTTTCAGCTCCCGCTAATTGGCTTGGGTCAGATTTGCTGTGTTGATGAGTTAAGGAGAAAATTGCCAGAACAGCTGTTTGCCATGTCTATTTTTATTTACCATATGAAACTGAAAGAAGGAGATGCTAGTTTTTTAGTTATTGCTGCTTTTATTTACAGTATTAGATAGAAATTTCCCCTGCTAGATCTGGGTAGTAGATGGATTGTGTTTCCTTTAGCCATTGGATTTTAATTTTGCAAATAATTATGTTGAGTTCAGACTGGGACTGTGCTCATCGTTATTTCTTGAGCATATCCAGCCATTAGAAGCTCATCTTAAAATAAAAGGAAGACCTTTGGGAGGCTTGGCAGGGAGACTTGTGCGGGGGTGTCTTTTACAAAGCCATCCAAAAACTGGGGTGCCAAATTCCCCCTTTAGAGGGAGAGGTTTTTTTCCACAAGACCCAAGATCCTTGGCTTTGGGCTCACCCTGTGTTCCTAAGCCATTTGTTAAGAAATAGATTTTGCACATATTTTTATATATGTTTCTAATATTAAATATTTAAATATAATATTATATATATAATATTTTTGAGGG
>NW_010181272.1:0-2167 GCF_000695765.1 Mesitornis unicolor
TATTCAGTTCTATTGAAAGCTGTAAAATCAGTTTTCACTAATTTTAGAGATAATTGGGAAACTTTGGGTCTCACTGAGTATTAGTCATCTCACAATTTGAGTAAGTGGGAATTTGAACTGTGAGATGTGGGAATTAAGAGTTTTCATGTGAGTGAACTCACCTGAGTATCCTTGCTTTGTTTTCATATTTCACTTAAATTTTGTGTATAGTTCTTTAGGAACAGTGTTTTCTGCAGAAATCCATAGGATTTACTGTCAGTAAGCTGTATGATTGCATTCTTAAGGATAAACAGATGACTGATCTTTATTGACAGTCTCCTTGAGGAACTCACTGTAACCTTCCTCCTCCTCATTAGCTTTCCTCATTTCTTTAACATGATCTTTTTCTGACACACAAGAACTAAAACCAAATTATTCCACCTCCATCATTGCAGAAGGAGAAGTATATGGTTACTTAAGTTAGGAGTGAAAGTGATTTTAAAATTAAACTGGAGCTAAAGTAAAATTTCTTTTTAGTTAAAAAATGATTGATTTAAAGTTTGTTAGCATGTCCCAGATTTACTCAGTAAGTAGTGCCATTGTTCTGGGAGTATGTTCCTAAAAATGAATTGTACTATAGTGTAGTCATCAGTGTAGCTTTCTTTATGAGAGAAGGCAATTGTTGTATCTATAGGAAGATTTACAGTGTAGGACATGGTTAATTGGAAGAGGCACTTTTGATCAGGTGCAATTCAATATTTTGTGTAAAAAAAAATTAAACCATACTTACTGCTGGGAATTAGGAAAGACATCGGTTTGGTAAATCATGCAAGTAAATGAAAATCTGTGTTGCGGATGGCTTTCAATTTTAGAATAACAGGAGTTTTATTATATTATCTCAGTGCATTATGGTTGTCTTGTATTAAGTAGAGCAGGCATATGAACTTGTTTTGTTGGCAAAGAAAAAAAACCTTGAAATGTAAACCTAGAAGAAATTGAGTAGGTGGTTTGAATTATTAACTTGGAAGGGAGAAGAGATTAAGAGTTGGAAAGTAGTCTAGATACACAAAGATTTTCACTGTAATACATTTAATATTTTATGGCATTTGGTGAATCAGAGGAGTACTTCATGACCTTCTACAAACATAACTGTCCAGATACCAGTATACATGAAGTTCAAATGTCTGTTGATAATGTTATTTCCAATTGTTGTCTGCATGGATTCTCCCAGAGTTTTTCCCATTTATTAAAATATGATAATCAAAATATGTTTTGTATTGGCAAAAGCAAGCATATGGTGGCTAATAAAAGAATCTGTTCATGCTACTTGGAACTCTATAGGATAGGGGTTTTTTAAACCTGAATAAGCTGATACCTATGCTTCAAATTTCAAGATAACTTCAAATACTGTGGGTTGTGTGGCAAGTACTATGAAGTTCCCTGTAGTATTGACATGTACTGCCATTTGAAAGGAGTTGAGTGGAAAAAGGGCACAGTTAAAAATGTTATTCCAAGGTGGTGAATTTAAGTCAATCTTTCAAATAAAATCTTATTTCAGTGAATTTTCTTCCTGGCTAAGAATTCAGGCTTTGTTTACATCTTAATAGATTGGTAATCAACTAGTTTGCAGAAAGTAAGGTTACCTGAGCCCTGCCATTTCTGATACTTATTAAGGAATAATTCTGTATCACCTGTTACCTGAGTTGTTCCTCTCAATTAGCAGTAAAAGAACAAGATAAATCTGCTATTATTCATAGACTTGTGTAAGGAGCATGGTGCAATAAGAATCACTTTACATTTATGTTTGTTTGCAAAATAAAAACCTGTATCTGTATTTGTTTATTAATATATATTAAAGTACAAATATAAATATGTAATACATAATATAAAACTATATTAATATCAGTTTTGAATTATAGTAGTATAATTAATATATGGATATAATCAATGTATTACTGAGATGTTATCATGAGTTCTTACCATGTCAGCATTAGTTAATTGATTTAAGTAAAGGTGAAATCTATTTTGAATGCTTTATAAGTATGTTAGTAATTAATTGATTGTATGTTAATCACTAACTATTTCTTACCTACTTAAGAACAAATTTAGTGTGCAGCAAAGAGAGGTGGCATTCTCAGGGTTGCTTCAGGTATATTTATGGCTTTTTTTTTTTTTCCTTTCTTGGTTT
>NW_010181272.1:2198-2672 GCF_000695765.1 Mesitornis unicolor
GAACTTTTTCCCCTATCTGGTATTATGTCAAAGAGATGTTGTACAACAGTTTTGTATGCAATAGTTGAACGTTTGATTTATTGATCTTGATGGCTTTTGGAAAATGCTTTGTGAAGCTGTGGACACAATGACAGGAAATAAGAATATGTACTGTGTGTGGTAATGCTTTGGAGCTGGTAGAACATGTGATGAGTACTTCTCTTTTACTGTATCTGTTGATGTGCGTGTTTGTTAGGTGTCCTGTACATTCTGTCATTATTAGTTTGTCTTTTGAGAAACACATATGGATTAGAGGTATTTACCAAGAGAGCAATGAAACTGAATAGAGGAAAAAGACGTCATTATATAGAATTGACTACGTATTAATAATTTTCATTTGTACTAAATTTGCAC
Source organism: Mesitornis unicolor (assembly GCF_000695765.1). Classification (NCBI taxonomy): domain Eukaryota; kingdom Metazoa; phylum Chordata; class Aves; order Mesitornithiformes; family Mesitornithidae; genus Mesitornis; species Mesitornis unicolor. The sequence goes on from NW_010181272.1 coordinate 2,592, forward strand.
TGTAACTGAAATTTTTAATTGCAGGATGTTTAAAACATATCCAAACTGGACACACTGTATCTTAGATACAAATACTAGGGA